>NC_137039.1:15282502-15400002 GCF_032717465.1 Coenobita brevimanus | reverse complement strand
TCATACCCACACATACTACCAGATATACAAATATCAGAAAAAGAAATACAGGAGGAGTTGAGTAAATTAGACAAAGGAAAAGCAAATGGTTCTGATGAAATTTCATGTTGGGTGCTACATGAATACGTAAAGGAGTTAATTAAACCATTATCTTTAATTTTCAAGAAATCCTTCAGACAAGGTAAACTACCTGATATTTGGAAGAAAGCTAACATTGTTCCCTTATTCAAGAAAGGGAGTAGACCAAATCCAATCAACTACCGACCAGTATCACTAACCAGTGTTGTAAGCAAGGTATTAGAAAAGCTGATAAGAAAAGCTTGGGTAAATCATCTAGAAGAACACAATATAACAGAAAGACAGTTTGGTTTCAGAAAAGGAAAATCATGTGTTACTAATCTGTTGAGCTACTATGATAAAATAACAGACACAATACGGAAAAGAGAAGGATGGGTGGACAGTATCTATTTAGATTTCAAGAAGGCATTTGACAGAGTACCACACCAAAGACTTTTATGGAAACTGTACCATCAAGGAGGAATCCGAGGTAAACTGTATTGTTGGATGCAGGATTTTCTCAGAAAAAGAGAAATAAGAACAGTACTAAGGGGAAATTACTCATCATGGGGAGAAGTGACTAGCAGAGTTCCACGGGTCTCAGTGCTGGCACCAGTCATGTTTGTAGTGTACATAAATGATATAGACAGTAACACTGGAAATGAAAGCTATCTAAATATGCTTGCTGATGATGCAAAAATACAAAGGAGAATTACTAACACAGACTCTTGTAAAGAGCTACAAGAAGAATTAAATAAACTTTATGAATGGAGCAATACATGGCAAATGGAATTCAATATGGACAAGTGTCATCTAATCAAGTTTGGTAAAAGTGGAAAAAGACCTGATTGGGATTATAAGTTAGGAAATAAAACCCTAGACACATCAGAAAGGGATAAGGACCTAGGTGTGATTATCAGTAACAGTCTATCTCCGGCTGACCACATCAGTGAGAAGGTACGGAACATGTATACATTGCTTGCAAATATGAGAATAACGTCCACATACATAAATGAAGACACGCTAAGAAAGATTATAACATCATTCATCAGACCAACCCTGGAATATGCATCAGTAGTCTGGAGTCCTTATCTCAAAAAAACACATAGACAAGATTGAAAAAGTACAAAGGGCCGCTACAAGATGGGTACCAAGCTTAAGGGATCTAAGCTACGAAGAAAGACAAAAAAATGAATCTACCAAAACTACAGGAGAAAAGGAAAGAGGTGACATGATTATGCTATACAAATGCATATCAGGGAAGGAGAAAATAGACATAAATGATTACATAATCTATGGGGATGCATCAGCAAGAGGACACTGCAAAAAATTGGTTAAAAAAAGAGGTGATAAAGACTTAAGGAAATTTAGTTTCCCAAATAGAGCAATTGATCAGTGGAATGCACTACCGAATGAAATAGTGTGTGCCAAAACAATTCATGAATTTAAGGATATGTACAATAAAAATGGTTTAAGACACGGGACAGTACGAGCTTGACTCATTCCTGTAAAGATTGAATATACCAGTAATCTATGTGAAAGCGAGAGGTATTACTTCAAAATGAAAAGCATGAATCATTTTAAAATCCAGAGACAAATTTGATTACAGAATCATGGTTAAACGCTCGTCACAAGCATCTTACAGGAGAAGTATCGTTACAAAACTTTATAATATCTGAGAAACAGCGATTGCAAAAAAAAAAACGGCCGGGCAGCTCTAATATATATTAAGAAAAACGTAAATGGAATACAAATTAGTATATTAGATGTTGAAACATATGATTATTTGTATGTCGAACTTTTCACAGAGTGTAATGAACCTTTTTTTTTTCTTTTTTTTTTTTCGGTGTAATAAACAGACCGACCAAGTTACACGAGAAATATAATATAATACTCTACGACGAAATAAAATAAGTAAAAACAAATCACAAAAACTGTGTTATCTGAGGAGACATTAATAATCCGAATAATTACTGGAAAAAAAACCGTGTGTAGACAAAGTAGAGAACTGGTTGTAAGAACTGACAGACGATTCATTTTTGAGTCAGGCAGTGAATACACCAACGAAAGGGAATAATATTCTCGACCTTGCCCAAGCAACAGACAATAATTAATAAATCTATATCATATTGGTGAATATTTTAACAAGAGCGATCACGACTTGAAGTTAACAAAACTGTATAACCAGTATAGATAACCCTTTAGTTCCTAACTATAGAAAGCTAACTTAAATAAAGGAGGAGAAAGGAAATTTCCAGTTGAAACTTGATCAAATTACTGCAGGCGGATGACGTCGAAAAAATGTGGGAAATATGCACTAATCGATTGATGTCTGTCAATATATATATATATATATATATATATATATATATATATATTGACAGACATTCCTGTATATATATATGTATATATATATATATATATATATATATATATATATATATATATATATATATATATTGACAGACATTCCTGTATATATATATATATATATATATATATATATATATATATATATTGCCAGACGCCTCAATCCCGTTTGGGGTGGCCACAAACAAAACGCCTCTGCGTCACCCTGTCCCCCGCCATTTCACTGCCCTGCTCCCAACTCATACCCCCCCTCTCTCATATACCTCTCCAACCCATCCCTCCATCTCATCCTTGGCCTCCCCCTCCCTCTTCCCCCTTCCACCTCACTCACATACACTCTCTTCGTCAGTCTTTCACCCTCCATCCACCTCAGTGTGTTCCTCATAACGCTCCCTATCACATCCACATCCACACCACAACGCTCCTTTATATCCTCATTCGTCAGCCTGTCTCTCCATGTGACTCCACAGGCTCCTCTTAAATAACTCATTTTCACTACTCTCACTCTTGACTTGTGTCTTTCAAACAACGTCCAACCTTCACTTCAATACGTTAGAGTTGGTATCACAATACTGTCATGTAGTAACTTTTTCACTTCCATGCTCACTTCCCTGTTTCTTATCACTGCTTTCAAAGAACCAGCAACCTTTCTTCCCTGCTGTACCCTTTCAAGCACTTCACCCTCCAAACCTCCATCCTTACTCATCACACTACCCAAGTACTTAAACGTACTCACATTTCCAATTCCTCACCATCCAATCTCGCTGTACATTCACTGCCTTCACCTCTCTCAAAGACCATCACTTTACTCTTCCCTACATTCACCTTTGGACTCCGTTTCTTACACGCTCTCCCAAACTCATCCACCAAGCCTTGCGCTCCCCTTCGTCTTCACTCAACAACACAGTGTCATCTGCAAACAACAGCACAGGGAGTTTCCAAACACTATCCTCTCTCTCCAGGGCCAATCCAACATCCACTACCCTACCTTGTACCTCTTTTATTACCCCATCCATGTACAGATTGAACAACCATGGAGACATGACACATCCCTGCTTCAACCCAACCTTCAAAGAGAAAAATTCACTTAGTTCACCATCCACACGTACTGCAGCCTTAGCACCATCATACATACTTTTTACAGCATTCAACAACTTCCCATCTACTCCATATATTCTTAAAACTTTCCATAATCCTTGTCTATCCACCCTGTCATATGCTTTCTCCAAATCCATGAAAGCCGCATACAACTTCTTTCCTTTCTCTAGAAACTTTTCCACTAAAGATCTAAGAATGAATATCTGATCTACACAACCTCTTCCCTTCCTAAAGCCTCCCTGTTCTTCTCCAACTAATTCCTCTGTTCTTTCTCTAACTCTGTCAATAAGTATCCTACCATACACTTTTCCTATTATACTAAGAAGACGAAGACAAATGCCCCTATGATTACCACACACTTCTTTTTCCAATTTTCCTTTGTACAAGGGAATAATTATATATATATATATATATATATATATATATATATATCATCATCATCATCCGTTGAGATCCACTGCAGGACCGGCCTATCCCTACCGAAGCAGGGACGATACAAGCCAATGTACATCTACCCAGTGGCTTAGGCTGTCTTGCAGAGACTGTATGTAGGGTGAGAAGTGCTTGTAAGTGTAATTGTAGTGTTGTAGTGGCTTTGGATGTGTGTTTAGTCTGTGAAAGAAAGTGTAATCGGCCCGCCTTAAGCCGATTTGGTGCAAGCATACTAGTATGCGACACTGGTTCAACCACAGCACCCCTTATGTCCGCCAAAGTAGCAAGTGGCTCGGTGAACGATTCCCAAAGTTTTTACAACTCTGGCGGGAGGCGAACCCTCGTCCATCAGCGTGCGAAACGCACACTCTACCACTGTACCACAGAGGCTCCATATATATATATATATATATATATATATATATATATATATATATATATATATATATATATTATATATATATATATATATATATATATATATATATATATATATATATATATATATATATATATATATATATATATATATATATATATATATATATATATATATATATATATATATATAGATATATATATATATATATATTTGTCTTCTTAGTATAATAGGAAAAGTATATGGTAGGATACTTATTGACAGAGTTAGAGAAAGAACAGAGAAATTAGTTGGAGAAGAACAGGGAGGCTTTAGGAAGGGAAGAGGTTGTGTAGATCAGATATTCATTCTCAGATCTTTAGTGGAAAAGTTTCTAGAGAAGGGAAAGAAGTTGTATGCGGCTTTCATGGATTTGGAGAAAGCATATGACAGGGTGGATAGACTAGGATTATGGAAAGTGCTAAGAATATATGGAATAGATGGGAAGTTGTTGAATGCTGTGAAGAGTATGTACGATGGTGCGAAGGCTGCAGTGCGTGTGGATGGTGAACTAAGTGAATTTTTCTCTTTGAAAGTTGGGTTGAAACAGGGATGTGTCATGTCTCCATGGTTGTTCAATCTGTACATGGATGGGGTAATAAAAGAGGTACAGTACAAGGTAGGGTAGTGGATGTTGGAGTGGCCCTGGTGAGAGAGGATAGTGTTTGGAAACTCCCTGTACTGTTGTTTGCAGATGATACCATGTTGTTGAGTGAAGACGAAGGGGAGCTGCAAGGCTTGGTGGATGAGTTTGGGAGAGTGTGTAAGAAACGGAATCTAAAGGTGAATGTAGGGAAGAGTAAAGTGATGGTCTTTGAGAGAGGTGAAGTCAGTGAATGTACAGCGAGGTTGGATGGTGAGGAATTGGAAAATGTGAGTACGTTTAAGTACTTGGGTAGTGTGATGAGTAAGGATGGAGGTTTGGAGGGTGAAGTGCTTGAAAGGGTACAGCAGGGAAGAAAGGTTGCTGGTTCTTTGAAAGCAGTGATAAGAAACAGGGAAGTGAGCATGGAAGTGAAAAAGTTACTACATGACAGTATTGTGATACCAACTCTAACGTACGGAAGTGAAGCTTGGACGTTGTTGGAAGGACACAAGTCAAGAGTGAGAGCCGTGGAAATGAGTTATTTAAGAGGAGCCTGTGGGGTCACATGGAGAGACAGGCTGACGAATGAGGATATAAAGGAGCGTTGTGGTGTTGATGTGGATGTGATAGGAAGCGTTATGAGGAACACACTGAGGTGGTTTGGCCATGTGGAGAGGATGGAGGGTCAAAGACTGACGAAGAGAGTGTATGTGAGTGAGGTGGAGGGGGAAAGAGGGAGGGGGAGGCCGAGGATGAGATGGAGAGATGGGGTGGAGAGGTATATGAGAGAGGGGGGTGTGAGTTGGGAGCAGGGGAGTGAAATGGCGGGGGACAGGGCGACTTGGAGGCGATTTGTTTGTGTCCACCCCAAACGGGATTGAGGCGTCTGGCAATAGATATATATATATATATATATATATATATATATATATATATATATATATATATATATACATATATACATCTATATATATATATATATATATATATATATATATATATATATATATATATATATATATATATATATATATATATATATATATATATATATATATACCGAGAATTATATCTACTTATATACCTAGGCTGCTTCCCCCAATGACGTAGCTGAGACAGGACGACGCACTCCCTATTTACTCATCCACTCAAACATATTCATTCGCACTTTAGCCCCAAAGGGGTGAAGGGACAGATCCTCAATGCACTACATCGCACGAGGATCAACTGAGCAGAGTGATCAGTGACATTCACAGCAATGCCTGATGGCAGATCTGGTTTGCCCCTGCCACATCATAAGTTACCCATCCCCATACCCGCATCTGATCTGATCAGCTGATCAGACAAAATGCGGGAGAATATCCCCTATGGGCTGCATCATCATTTATTCATTCACAATTTCTCTCCATTCATTTCTATCATGCACAGCCACTCTTCCTTACTCAATAGACATCCTTCTCGCATTCAACGCTCTCTTCACTCTGTCCATCCATCCTGTTCGTGGGCTTTCTCTCAGCCTTTCACCTCTCACATCAGATCTAGTTATCTTTTTCACCAATCGCTTATATTATCCATTCTCTCCATATGCCCACACCATCACAACACCCTCTGCTCAACAAGATCAGACATCTCCCAAACAACTTCAGTTCTCCATCGCACTTCATTTCTCACGCGATCCATACGCATCACTCCAAACATACTCCTCAGACACCTCATCTCCATTACTTTCAAACTTTTCCTCTCTGCTACACCCATATTCCATGTTTCAGCCCCATATAATGCAGTCAGTACCACAACACCCTCATACAGCCTTTTCTTTACATCCATTCAAAGCGAACGACATCTAAACACTGTTTTCATTCCTCCCAGCATCATTCCTACTTCATTGATTCTAAACTTCACTTCTGCATCTATTCTTCCATCCACAGCAACATGTGACCCTAAATACTTAAAACGCTCTACCTCCTCAAGCAACTCTCCACTCAAAACTATATTCATCCTCCTGCTATCTACCAATCTTGTACTCTTCATCACTTTACTCTTATTCTCATTTACTTTCAATTTCCACCTTTCACACACCCTTCCAATCTCCTCTACCAACTGTCTCAGTCTCTCCCCTGAATCATCTTCAGTGCAGTATCATCCACAAACAGCAGCTGCTTCAGATTCCACTCTCTACCATCAACATTCACCAGAATCAAACCCCCACCTAACTCTCTTGCATTCACCTCCCTTACAACATCATCCATATCAATATCAGACAACCAAGGCGACATCACACATCCCTGCCGCAGCCCCACTCTCACGGGAAAGCAATCACTCAGTATTTCCCACTCTAGCACATGCTCTGCTATTTACATTAAAAAGTTTCACTCCTTTTAGTAGCCTACCATCAAGTCCTGTACCCCCTCCACAATATGTCTACCCCCGATGTATATATGTCCCCCCCCCAATGCATACATGCCCCCACTAATCTTGCTAGGTCAGCATGCTTTCCCACGCCTGAAGACGGCGTTATTGCATCAGATTTTAGCAGACAGCCGAGAAGGGCAGACTATTTTACTGTGAGCTTGTAATAAACTCCTTATCTAGCTGTTTGTACACGGAGTTTCTATTACCAAAGTATTGCAAGTTACATTTGGTTGCAGCGGTGTTTCGAACCATCACATTCTGACCGCCTCCTTGGATTTTTAGTGATACAACAAGATACACGACGTCTCGCATCTGCCAGCCTCGCCCCTCCTCCGTGCCTCTAGTGGTGTCATACCTTGGCTGTGCTTTTCGAGTGTACCATTTTTCTCACCAGTGCTCACCTCTCAAACAACCGCACCCATACGCCTTGTTCCTGACCGCACGTGTCACCATCACCGACCTACGCACCTGTTGCACCTGTTCCCAGCACCTGTTCCGGACTCATCATAGCTCCTGCCCCCACGGTGCCACTTATCACTGTCTACCCGCTGCCTGCCCACCACCATTCTCTGCATTTGCAACTCACCAGCTCTACACCTGCCTTGCGCCGACATCTGCCCTCACCACCCACCACCGGCCTCCGCCGTCGCCCGCATCTGGTCTGCATTACGGAGCCTCCTAAGACCGCCACTCCCTACCGGTGATTCATTGCGGCGTCTCTTCTCCTCTCCGCCCAGCTGTCTCTACCCCGCCTCGCCCCGCCTCGCCCCACCCAGCCCAGCCCTGCCCCGCCCTGCCCCAGCCCAGCTACGCCCAGCCACCCCTGCACGTCATACATCCCAACAATCCCATCTCTACTGTGTAACTATAGTATATCTTTTCTTTCTATAGAGATTATCCTCGATTTTCTCTACAGATTGGTTATTGTAAATATTCCATCTCATTTTCATTACCCCGTTTTCCTCTTCACCTACGTTATTTATACTCCATCTCATCCTTCGCATTTTATTTAAACCATCCATGCCCACACCTTCATTCATTTTCACACCTAGTGTATTCCATTCTCCCATTGTTATTTATACATTTCCACCTACGTATCCATCTTCATCCTTTCATCTTCCATTGCCACATTAAATGTCATACTTTCCACGTCAACCGCTTACCACCAGCCCTCTCGACCCGGAAACATCACCTGCTCATACCCCGTCTGCCGACTCTAACACAATCACTCATTTACGAAGTGGCAAAGAGTACCACCGCCCTGTACCTGAGACTCCCGTTTCACTTCCCGCAGAATCACTTACTACCCATCCTACACTCGTAAATCCAGATACTTCCTCCTCTACTCCTGCCTCTACTCTCCCTTCTTCTTCCTCTACTCCTTCCCCTGTTGTTACCTCTCCTGCCTCCCTTCATACCCCGTCTTCCTCGCCCTTAACTGCCACTACATTCTCTCTCTCCCACACCTCTCCTGCCGCCACTTCTACACTTCCAGCCATGGCCAACCCTCCACAGTCTATCTATCTCGACGATGCCAATCGTCCCAGATTTACCGGCCAGGATCCAACTTGGTCTGTCTATGATTTCCTCAGAGAATTCGAAACAGAAATAAACAATAGAAAAATTACCGAGCAATCGCTCAAAGTAGCTTACCTCCTCGGTCGCTTGCACCACGGTAAATCAGACATCGGATCCACGATCCGTGCAGGACATTTCGATAGCATTCGTACCTTTGCTGATTTTCGTACGGAACTCATCAGCCTTTGTTGCCAGCATTCAAATACCGCGTCTCTCATGGGATTCATTAATCTCCTAAACCAACTAGATGAGGACTTGCGCATCCCAGCGCAATATGCCAAGCTCCGCGAAGCTGCCACCACCATGAAAGCAACTAGTAGCGAGATGCTCCAATTACTGGTAGGCACGAAATGGTTAGAAGACAAGAATGGCGTTCCAATGCTTTCACTCACCAACTCTGCTGACTTAATTGGTTACCTCAGATTCCTTCACTGGCTTACTCCTAAACAGCGAGAGCTAGCCTTGGAAATCGGTTTCAGTCCAGGAGATAAAATTATTCAGGTCACTAAAGCCATTCATGAAAGAACAGGTTCGAACTACACGCGTCAGGGCACCACCCAACCCTTGGCCTCCTCAGTCTGTCACACCTCCACTACCCCAGAGCAATCTCGCTCCCATCCCACCACACGCGACAGACCTGCCACACCTCGCTCTCCTACCGCAGGTCGTGATCAATCTAGCGCCCGACGAAACAGACAATCTTCGATTCTTTGCTGGTACTGTGGTCATCCTGGACATCGAGCATCCAGTTGCGACCGTACATACAGACGTCCTCACTCCCAAACCAGACAGCGTACGCCTTCCCGCTCACGTCGTCCACACTGCAAATACCACAAATCAAGCACGACTCACACCACTGAGGAATGTCGTTACCTCAACCGCCCACAGTCGGGGGAAGCGCCGCGCCCGTATCGGACCAATATCACGTAGAACCAGAAACCCAACTCCCCATCCGCCATGTAGGTCCCATAACATCCTCGGGTTTAGTCATTCTCGGCAGCAATCATGACATACCAACGTCATTCTTCTTGGACACAGGATCTATAGTAAATCTCATCTCCGAAAATTCCTTACAAATTATTCATCGCCATCACAGCCACGTCAGTTTCCTAGAACCACCAGACATTCGCCTATGTGGTGTTAATGGCTCAGAGTTTAAGGTTAAGGGAAGAGTCACCCTTGAAGTCAAACTCCACAGAGCTTTGCCCCCTATCCTCATTAAATTTCATGTCATTAATGACTTGCAGTATCCCGCAGATGCCCTTATTGGTTTCTCCACCATGGCACAACATTCCATTGCATTATTACCTGCTTGTGGTAGTATAGACATTTCTGGATTCCCGGTTTACACTATGGAATGTCCCCGTCCTGTTCTTATGATCAAATCAGTCCTTCAATTACCTCTGTTCCTATCACTACCAAAAAGTCCAACCCAGCCCAAACCACCACTATCATCATCTGAGAATACAGAGATCATTCCTTTACTGACTGCGAGCAAGGACATAAATTCCTCAATGTCTTCTGCTACATCATCTCAGCCTTCGAACATGGCTCTTACATCCTCTCCCGACAACACTATCGCTGACTCAGACATGTCTCAGTTACCTACCTCACACAGTCTGCATGATCTTCTCCAACACGCAGAGACGAAACGTGCAGTAACGAATACGTGCACAATTTTGTTACCGCATGAGTTCACCAAATTCTCTGTTTGTGTTGCCGGTGCGAAAGAAGGAGTGGATGTACTAACCCTACCTGAGACGTGTTGTGTGAATGGTTTGACTTATGAGTCAGCGTGGTGTACAGTCTTAGAGGACAGTTTATGCTACCTGTACTTGCTCAATGTCACAAATGCTCCACTAAAACTTCAAAGTGGTGTAAAGATTGGAGACTTCCTAGTATACCCAGCGGCCGTAAAGGTGTGCCAGGATTCCTCAATTCCTTCTATTCAGACTGATGATACGCCAATCGGTGTATGTACTATTAACTCTACAGGATCTGCGCCAACGCATTCACCCGATATGCTCTCACATCTCACTTGCACAGATTTCCCAGAAAATACGCCTCAACTCCTCGACCTTCTGACCTCGTACAGAAACGTGGTTGCCTTACCTGGTGAACCGATGGGTAGAACAGACCTTGTCAAACATACGATTGAACTACTACCAGGAACTCAGCCGATTTACATACCAGCGTATCGATTGCCTCACAATCGAGAAAGCAAACAGATCAAATGGTACAGAACATGTTAGACCAGGACATTATTGAACCCTCCGTCAGTCCATGGAATAGCCCACTTTTCTTAGTACCAAAGAAGGACGGCAACTTTAGACCAGTAGTCGACTATCGTAAGGTCAATTCTGTCACCGTTCCAGACCGTTTCCCGTTACCTGTCCTCACTGATTTGCTAGAATCCCTTGGTGACAATAACGTAGTCTTTTCATCTTTAGACCTCCTCAGCGGGTAATGGCAGGTCGAAATGGAAGAGTCCTCTCGCCCAGTTACAGCCTTTAGCACCCCTTCTGGACATTTTCAGTTTAAGAGGCTCCCTTTTGGTCTGAGAAATGCTCCTTCCGTGTTCATGCGACTTATCCATTCAGTCTTCAGCAGTATGATGGGACACTCTCTTTTTGCTTACCTAGATGATATCATTGTTGTGAGTAAATCCATCCCTGATCATTTTACCAAACTCCAGCAAGTCTTTGAACGCCTCCAGCTCGCAGGCCTGAAAATCAATCTCAGTAAATGTGACTTCCTGCGAAAGAAAAGCAAATTCCTAGGCCATGTCGTAGATGCACAAGGCATTCATACTAATGAGGATAAAACTAAGGCGATCATTAACTTCCCAGAACCTACCACTACCGACGCTGTACGAAGTTTCCTGGGCCTCAGTGGCTATTATCGTCGCTACATCCGGAATTATGCGCAGATCGCCGCTCCTCTGACCCACTTACTCAAGCAGAATGTGCCCTTTGTTTGGACTAACGACCAGTCACAGGCTTTCCAAAAGCTAAAGACAGCTCTTGTAAATGCTCCTGTTCTAGCTTTCCCTGATTATACCACACCCTTCCTTCTCTGCACAGATGCCTCAGGCACTGGACTTGGTGCCGTTTTGATGCAACTCGATGAAGCATCAAGGAAGCGCGTAATAGCGTATGCTAGTCGCACCCTTACAACCACTGAACGTAACTACAGTGTCACAGATCTCGAAGCACTAGCGGTAATCTGGTCCTTGAAACATATCAGAGATATAGTCTATGGTTATCCAGTGCATATCCAAACAGACCATCTTCCACTATGTGATTTGTTCAAGAATCGCAACCCAACAGGTAGGTTAGCTAGATGGTCTGTCATCATCCAGGACTTTAATCCCACTTTTCAATATGTACCAGGCAAGTTGAATGTAGTCGCAGACGCACTCTCACGTCACGTAGCATCAGCTATAACATCACTGCAGCCTGAAATAACTGAAAATACTACACTAACGTCAGAAGTTGTTCGAAACTTTCAACGCCAAGACCCAATGTGGTCCAAAGTCATTTATTTCCTAGAATCTGGCGATGCCTCGACCTTACCTACTCTGCCAGTATCACTAGATGAGTTCATGCTAGATGATGATCTCTTGTACAGGAAAACACTGCTAACAGGCAAAGATATGCCCAATCGCGAAGAACGCCAACTTGTTGTCCCCACTGCCCTGATACCAAAGGTTCTTCATATTGTTCATAATACTCCTCAAGCTTCCCATCCAGGCAAAGACCGATGCTTGCGCCAAGCACGTCTCAAATACTATTGGCCAATCATGCGCCGCGATATCAATGCCCACTGTGACTCTTGCCTCTCCTGCCACCGCCACAAAGGATCAACCGGCTTACCAGCACCTCTCTTACAATACCCAATCCCATCACGACCATGGGAAACTGTCTCAATCGATTTCTTAAAACTACCTCTCACAGAATCTGGTGCTGAGTACTTGTTCGTAGCGGTCGACCACTTCTCCCGCTACTGTGTCCTCGTACCTCTCTCCGACAAGACCGCGAAGAGCGTTGCACGTGCCCTTGTAGATCACGTAATTTGCCCGTTCAGTACCCCTCATACCATTCTTACTGACAACGGTACAGAGTTCAACAATAGCCTTCTCGATGAGATCTGTCGCCACTTTCGTATCAGTAAGTGCAATGTCGTGCCTAACCATCCGGCTTCCAATGGCCTTGTAGAACGCCACAACCGTAAAATCTTAGAGTGCCTCAGACATCTTGGCTCCCATAGTTCGTCCTGGGATGACTGGATTCCCCAAGTGGCATCCTCCATCAATAGTTCCATCAATGCATCCATTGCTGAATCTCCCTTCTTCGTCCTCTTTGGTTTTGACAAGGACCTCCCATACTCTCTCTTATCCTCAAAGCCAGAACCCATCTACAACATGGATGATTATGTTAAACTAAAATTGGCCAACTTCCAGACAATCCACCAGTATGTCCAATCCACTTTGGCTTCCTCTCAGGAGGACATGCTGCAGCGCCAACATAAGTCCACCTCTCCTATCACTATCCATGTAGGCGATCTTGTCTTTGCTCATTCCCATACGCGTTCCTCCAAGTTGGATGACAAATTTACAGGGCCCCACCGAGTCCTCACTCAGCAAGGCAACAAATTTCACCTCCAGGACCTGTCCACTAGGGACACCAGATGGGTCCACGTCGATGACTTAAAGCGAGCACCCCGTGGCCTCGTGTTGGAAGAGTCACTTCCACAACCTCCTGCCCCCTCTTCCCCTCCTCCCATCCCTCAGTCTACTTTGTCTCCACCTATCCCTCAGTCTCCTTCATCTCCATCTCCACCTGCTCATTCATCAACCAATCAATATCGGTCCAAACTGCGCTCTGCCCATCAACCTCTTCACGACCTCCCCCATTAACTCTACCCTGATTTTCTAGGTACGATGTTAGCGATCTCCCTGCTGGCAGTGCTGACCCTCCTGGGGTCTGGGTCAGGTCAGGACGATGGTGGAGTACGTCCCGGGGCCTTGGTCGGCTCGGGAGGCGAGGTAATGCTTATCGACAACATCACCTCTTTGCGCTACTATCTTGCGCCCCTGGCCGACGTAGCCATTGCCCCACCTGCCTACGCGCACCAGCTCCACGGACTCAGGAACCATCTCACGGCCCTCATGGGGACACACAACCCGAATGAGTATCTCTATAACCTTTTCCTCCCACTCTCCTGGCAGTTGCAGTACATAAGTAACAGATTCACTGAGCTCAATGACACATTTTCCATTCAGACACCCGTGGGTCGTTCTCGTGTGAAACGAGGTCTCTTCGACTTCGGCGGTGAGATTCTGAGTGGCTTGTTTGGCGTTGCTACAGCCCGTGACATTTCTGGCTTCAAATCTGATCTCACTCATTTACCTTCAGCCCTAGAATCACAACGCCGAGTCATTAAAATCCAACGCACTATGTTACAGAGGCTCACAACCCAACTCAATGAAGTCACGTCCACTCTAAACAATTTCACCGATATCTTACAACGCCACCTTTCAGATCTCAACGTTATCTTTCAGTTTTTCTACCTCAAACTCAACATGGATAATCTCCAACTGGCCGTTGACTCTCTCCTGTCTCAAGTCTCTACCTTGGTTCGTATCCTGGTCGATGCTATCAATGGACGTGTCACTGCCGACTTAGTACCTGTCTCAGCTCTCCGTTCTGTCCTGGAATGGGCTCACTCCACCTTCGGTCTCTCCCCAGTCCTCCCTTACGCCTCCCTTGCATATTATTATCCTGTTCCTGAAGCCACTCTTCTCCCCACATACGTCGTCGTCCATATTCCTCTCCGTTCTGCCATAACCTTTAACCTTTTCCACATCGTTCCCTTCCCTTTTCGCCTCAACAACTCCTTGTTACAGGTATCTGTTCCTTCAGAATATTTCCTCCTCTCCCATGATCATCTTTCCGTTGCCTTCCTTTCTTCCACAGACCTCCAGCAATGTTCCTCCCTTACTCCGACCTCTCGTCTCTGTGCTGCCCACCTTTTCGCTATCTTCCCTAGCAGTGCTACACCCTGTGAGTCTGCTTTAGTTCGCAACCATTCCATCTACTCGGCCTGTTCTTTTGTCCCAGCTCCTGACCTCCCGGTCCACCATGCTCACCTCAACCATGTCCCGTACTTCTTCTTTGCTGTTCCCATCTCTGTCACAATCATGTGTCCTAGTTCTTCCGTTCGCTCCATCCCCGCTAGTGGTCTCTCCAAAGCACCTGACTATTGTACCGTCAAATCAGAGTCCGTCATCACTTACGCCACTCGCTATCACCAAGCTGTTCGTAAACACTCCTATGACATCTTTCAACCAATCGACATGCCTTCAACCCTGCCATCTGCCAACATTACCATCAACTCCCCTCACTTGCGCATGCTCACCTTCCTCAATGACAGTGATTTCATTATGGATCAATTTTCTCTGGCCTTCAGCCGTTCATGGGTTCATCCAACAGCTGTGTTTCCCCCTGTGGTTCTCGCTTTCATAGGTTTTCTACTCATCATCTGTGCAGTGCATTGTTGTGTCAGAAAAATGGAACGTCGACTCCAGGAAATCAGAGTCGCTACTGGCACAGTACGCCCTACACACGACGTAGAAACTCCCCGTACTTAGTGCCCTCACATTCCGTGACTACCATTGCCATCTAACATATAACCAACCTGTGAACAGCACTCTGCCTACTAGAAAATGATGGTATTTCTTTCATGCATTACTGAGTGACAGTGTATCCTACAGAAAAAAAAAAATGAAGGAAGAACAACAATAGAACTCTCATATCTACTCCTTGTTTATCATGTATCAAACTATTATTGTGTAATTCCCATTATGTTTATATATACCTTCGTCCCTTACTGGATTTGTACCTATTAATCCTTGTATATCTCATCTGTATATATCGTTCTAATTCCCTCCCCTCAACATGGCCATGTCTCCCTTACTGCCCCTGTATCATACTTATCCCTTGTACAAACCTCCCGGTCCTGCCTTACTCCTATAATCAAACACCATTTAACTCCCGGTGTCAGGAGACACCGTCTCAGCTACCCGGGGGAGTAGTGTACCCCCTCCACAATATGTCTACCCCCGATGTATATATGTCCCCCCCCAATGCATACATGCCCCCACTAATCTTGCTAGGTCAGCATGCTTTCCCACGCCTGAAGACGGCGTTATTGCATCAGTTCTTAGCAGACAGCCAAGAAGGGGAGACTATTTTACTGTGAGCTTGTAATAAACTCCTTATCTAGCTGTTTGTAAACGGAGTTTCTATTACCAAAGTATTGCAAGTTACAGTCCATACAGTCTTAAAACAGTCCACGAAGCCTCCCTATCATGTTTATCATACGCTTTCTCTAAATCCAAGAACGCCCGAAACACGTCCTTACCTTTTGCTAAATACTTTTCACACGCCTGTTTCACAGCAAACACCTGATCCACGCATCCTCTCCCTTTCCTAAAGCCACACTGCTCATCACCAATCACTCCCTCTATGCCCTCTCTAACTCTCTTAACACTACCATACACCTTACCTACAATACTCAACAGCCTTATATCCCTAAAGCTAGTACATTCATACTTATCACCCTTACTTTTATACAACGGGACAACACAAGCACTTGCCCAGTCAAGGAGGAGCAGACTGTAGCACCAGTCGAACAGATCAGTACTCCCGAGGTGGATGGCGAGCTGGTGATAGGGAGAGCTGGAGCTCCCGTTTCACCAGCCCTGAGGACTTGATCCTGACCATCCCCCTTTGCTGAACATTTTCAGAGCATTCACTTAGACAGACAGTAGGCCAGCATGCTCGCTTAATACCTCTGCCTTCAACTGTCTACACCACACTACATGCGATTAACATATCACACCTTCTACTCCTCTCTTTAGTAATGGCTGCTCCAATGTTACAATCAAATGAGGTGGTACCTCGAATTGCCACCACCGGCAGGGTAGGGCTGGCGGCACAGGGTCCTCCCGGTCGCCATCAAACGACTGTGCTAGCAGTGACTGTTGCTATTTCCTGTAATAGTTGTCAGTGAAGAAGTGAAACTGCGACCTTATTCTTCACCAGCATCCGCGGCCTTACCACAGATTTAAACTCAGTTCATTTTTTACTTCAGTCCATATCTCCTTTGACCCTTTTCCTCACAGAACCACAAATCTCACCCTCTACTGATATATCCCCATTTTGTTTTCCCGGTTACCATCTCCTTACAAACTTCTGTAACAAGGGTGGCAGCTGTTGTTATATCAAATCCCAATATGCAGTTGACACTATTTTAAACTTCATTTCATCCAGTTTTTATTACTCATTGTATAAACTAAATTGCCAAAATACTACCAAATATATTTGTGTAGTTTACTGCTCCCCCAATGCTTCTTCGGAACCAAGTGTATTTGATTCCATATCCACACAGTGGAGTAACCTTAACCTTGCCCTTAGCACCGAAATTACCATTTTGGGTGATTTTTAACATACATAACACAGCATACTTATTGCATTCTGCCAGGACTGACTACGCTGATCTAGAGTGTGAGATGTTTGCAGAATCGTTTAATCTCAATTGCAACCAACCAAAATACCTGATAATCTTGACCTAATGCCCATCTCTTGGATTTATTCTTGACAAATAATCCAGATCAATACAGGACAGAGGTACTGTCACCACTTGGATCCTCTGACCACAATCTCATCAAAGCCTCATTAGTTAACCCACCCCACACCTCGCCGTTCTGAACCTGTCAGGGTGACCTGATGGCACTTTGATAGGGCAAACTAGGATGGATTTAGAAGTTATCTTGCTGATATTCCATGGCAGTATTTCTTCTCTAGTAATCCCAATTCTACCCACTCCCACAATTGCGACTTAATACTAGCTGGTATGGATTTATTCATAACAAGTCAACATTAATGGATCGAACTCTCCAAAATGGTCTGACGGCAACTGTGCCAGAGCAACAGCCCAAAAGTCATTAGCATATAACACTTACTTAAAATAAAAAAAACATCTGAATCACTCTCTCAATTTATAATTGCTAGAAATCATGCAAAAGCTGTAATAAATCTAGCTAAATCAAACTTTCTTCAAAAGTAAGCATCAAAATTACTTAACAACCCTAATGACAATAGAACATTCTGGTCAACTCTTAATTCTTTCAATAATAACTTTAACAAATCATTTTCCATTCCCCCACTAAAATCTTCAGATGGCAACATTACAAATGACCCGCTTGGGAAAGCGGATATTTTTGCCAGTACATTTGCCAGAAACTCTACCATAGATGATACCAGCCAGAATGTCCCAGAACTAGAACTTGACTCTTCCGAAATTGCCCTACTTAAAATACAGACAAGATACGGAAAATCCATCCTAGACAATTTACCTACCAACAAAGCTCCAGGCCCAGATGGAATTCCGCCAATTGTTTTGAAAAAGTGTTCCCCTGAACTTACCTCTGTTCTAGCTAAATTATTCAGACTATGCATACGTACTTCTTTATTCTCAAATTCATGGAAAGACGTCAATATCCACCCAATTCCGAAGAAAGGAAGTTCCTCTGACCCTTCTGATTACAGACCAATAGCTGGCACATCTTCTCTTGGTAAGGTATTTCAAACTTTAATTAATAAGCACATTGTTAAACATCTTGAATCCAACAACTTAATTAGTGATAGACAATATGGTTTTCGCCACGAAAGATCCACCATTGACATACTCAATCTCCTAACTCATACCATCCATCAATCAATTGACCTACATGGAGAAACTCATGCAGTAGCTCTCGATATTTCTAAAACTTTCGATAGAGTTTGGCACCGTTCTCTGCTGTTCAAACTCCCTTCGAATGGACTAACGTTTTTGTTCCTTTGATTTCTTCATATCTTAGTGACAGGAAAATATGAGTAAAAGTAGATGATGTATATTCCAGTTTTCACTCAACACTGGCGAGCCGCAGGGGTCAGTTCTGGCGCCAGCCCTATTCCTGGTTCATATTAATGATCTCTTGTCTGTCACCCACAATCCCATCCACTCATACGCAGATGACTCAACATTACACAGTTCATTCACACTCAGACACCTACTTACAGAGTCTAATATCTCGACCACTTAACTCAGTACAGCCATCTCCATAAATCAAGACCTATCTACGATCAGTGAATGGGGACAAAACAACCTTGTCTCATTTAATGCTAGTAAAACTAAATATAGACAGATATTGCCAGATTCGTACATTACCTTCAGTGCTACTAATATTCCCATCTCCAAAAGTATTGAAATTCTTGGCGTCTCACTTAACATTCCCCTCAGCTGGACCTCTCATGTTAGACCGCTTGCTAAAATCGCCTGTTGAACAGAGTCCGTAACTTTTTCACAGGCGAGCAGGTAGCTATAATTTATAAGAGTCATGTGCGCTCTCAGCTTGAATATTGCTCACCCTTGTGGAAAGGATGTGGAGAGGTTGCATTTAAACAACTAGACAAAATTCAGAATAAAACTGTAAGAATTATTAACAACTCTGCCATTACAAATAAACTACCTCCCCTGCAGGTAAGAAGGAATGTTGCCTCCCTTGCATTATTTTACGGATATTTTTATGGCAAATGCTCAGACGACGTTCCATCCATGGTGCCACCTCTCCATGCCTTCCCTCGTGCTGGACGGGCATCTGGTAGCGCTCATGATTAGAATGTCTCTCAGCCATATTGCAGTACCTCTGCCTATCAGAATTCTTTCATTCCCCGAGCTGCATCTCTCTGGAACTCGCTTCCCCAGGGTTGTTTCCCTCCAAATTTCAACCCACAGCTGTTCAAGTCTAACTGTTACAGATATTTTATGAACAGAGGACACAAGTAATCTGGTGTATGGATTATTTTTTTTATTCATATGTTTTTCCTTCCTCCGTTCTGTTATTAAAAAAAAAAAATACCTTGCACAAAGCACATATTCAGCAATCTTACTAACCACTCAACAATAGTCACTCCACCACCTTTCAGGCATTCCACAGCACACCCATCCATACCTGCAGCTTTCCCTGTTTCCATCTCCTTTACTGCCTCTTGCACTTCCTCCATCGTGATCAAAGACTCATTCAACTCTCCCAACACATTTATTCCTTGCACCCTTCCGTGTGCCACAATCTCAGCCTCCCTTATCTCCTCTGCATTTAACAATCTTTCAAAATACTCCACCCATCTCTTCCTTATTGCACGCATCTCAATTAACATCCTTCCATCCTCTACTTTTACTCGCTCTTCCTTCCCAGACTCCCTTTCGCACGCTTTTCACGTATTTCCAGAACATTTTCTTATGTTGAAAATTCTCAGTCAACCACTTACCCCACCTCTCATCCGCTGCCACTTTAGCATCACGCACAGCCCTTCTCGCCCTATTCCACTTTTCCTTATACTTCTCATATGACACCTTATCCTTCCTCTGCAACAACACTTCATATGCACGTCTCTTCTCAGCCACAGCCATACATATTTCCTCGCACCAGCATTCACTTCCCTTTCTTACACCACCACTCACTCGTCTTGCACCACACATCTCTTCCCATGCCCCACCACAGCACTCTTAAACAACTGCCACTTCTCCTCCACACTGCCATTTTCCTGATCTTTCACAGCGTACCATTCATCATTCAGTTTCTCCTGATACTCTATCATCTTCTCTCTTTTAACAAATTCACTCACTTTCAAAACCTCCCTGCCACACCTAACTCTCCTAGCTCTTACCCATCTCTTACCTACTCTCAACTTTCCCTCCACCAAGTAGTGGTCAGACATACCTCCATCCTCCTCTCTCAAAACTCTCACATCCAACAATCTTCCTATTACATTCCTGGACACAATCACATACTCCATCAATCCTCAATCAACGACGCTTCCACCCTCCTGTCTCACCCATGTATACTTATAAATATGTTTCTTCTCAAACAATGTATTTCCAATCACCATCTCTCACTCAACGCACATCCCTATCATTCGTTCCTCATTTTCATTTCTTCCAGGCACACCATGCATACCAACTACACCTTCAACTACTATATTTCCCACTCTAACATTCAGATCTCCCATCATTACCACATTCACATTCACTACAAAACTCTGCAAACACTCATCAAGATCATTCCAGAAAGACTCCCTCTCTTCTTCATCCCTTTCACAGCAAGGCCCATATGCACTCACAGATACCCACAATGCACGTTCATATCTCGCTTTCGACCATATCAGTCTCGATGACACCTCCTTCCATTCAGTCACACACTGTTGTTCTTCCAGGCACACTAACAAGGCCACACCTTCTCTCGCCCTTCCTATACCAATACCTGACAATCTTCCATTCACACTTCCAAACTTAGACTCACCTTTCCCTTTCATCTTTGTTTCACTCAAACATTCTTCTCACAAACATTCTCCAATCTCCTCCCTTTTAGCCTCGATCATACTACATCCACGCACATTCATAGACCCAATCTTCAAGGTACGGGGATAACTCAATCCCCCATCCCTTTCACTGGCCTGTCTCTTTTTAGGAACTAAAAAAAAACAGAGGATATATATATATAGATATATATATATATATATATATATATATATATATATAGATATATATATATATATATATAATAAAATGCAGTGTAGTGCCCCCGAGAATACTCAGACACCCACTCAAGGAGCCCACAGAGGAGCAATGACAGCTCGCCGGGACTCGGAGCAACAACGGCACAAGTCAGCCTGAGCTGTGCAACCCTATGACCCGGAGCTTGCCCGCCGCCACCATAGCAGGAATACCAGACTACCTTCCGGATGAGCCTTCACCAACCAGCTAAGGGGTGGAGCTGCCTAACCAGCTCCTGCCAGAACCCCAGAGACAGCCTGTAGCCACTCACCCCTCGCTAAGGAGGGTTCCAAGGATACGGCCTGTAGCCGCTCTGAAGGTGTCCTCCTTGAGACGGCCTGTAGCCACTTGCCCCTCGCTAAGAAGACGGCCTGTAGTCGCTCTGAGGGTAACCAGGAGATGGCCTGTAGCCGCTCCCGCCTTCGTCAGGAGACGGCCTGTAGCCACTCTGAAGGTGTTCTTCCTGAGACGGCCCGCAGCTGCTCAACCCCCCTCCTGAAGGAGATGGCCTGTAGCTGCTCCCGCCTTCATCAGACGGCCTGTAGCTGCTCCGAAGGCGTTCCTTCTGATACGGCCCGTAGCCACTCACCCCTCCTGAAGGAGACGGCCTGTAACTGCTTGGAGGGTAACGAGGAGACAGCCTGTAGCTGCTCCAAAGGTGTTCCCCCTGAGACAGCCTGTAGCTGCTGCTCAACACCCCTCCTGAAGGAGATGGCCTGTAGCCGCTCCCACCTTCATCAGGAGACAGCCTGTAGCTGCTCCGAAGGTGCCTTTGGGTCTGCTGGCAGTCACCCACTCTCCCAGGCCACGGCCAGGAGCTGGGCCTGGGCGACGGCCGATAGCTGCGCCCCCAGGAAGCCACGGCCAGTAGCCAGGCCCTACGGCAGAAGTCGGCCTGTAGCCGCTCCGCTGCCTGGAACTGACACCTGTTCCCCGACCCCTGACACAGAGGGAGTCTCGGGCGTAGAAGAGTATTGGAGAGGCCCTGGATTCTCCCCTGGCCTCTGCCCCCTACAACTGGCTCTGGAGGAGACCC
Organism: Coenobita brevimanus; assembly: GCF_032717465.1. Taxonomy (NCBI): domain Eukaryota; kingdom Metazoa; phylum Arthropoda; class Malacostraca; order Decapoda; family Coenobitidae; genus Coenobita; species Coenobita brevimanus. The sequence continues at coordinate 15,377,355 of NC_137039.1, read as the reverse complement.
ACCTGACAGACCCCAATGCAGACCGGTGCCACAGCCCCTTCCTGTCGGTGCCGCCAAGCCCCAGGGACCGCAGCCCACGGGAACCCCAGGCCGCCCCCAGAACTCCCAGGCGGGAACTCCCTACACCTCGACGGTGGATGTCCTCATTCTCCGTCAGGAGCCTGAACGACAGATTCAGGCAATTGTTCGGCCCCAGCCCTGAGGGCCGCACTCCTGTCCCCAGCCCTGAGAGCGTGGGACCCTTCGCCACCCACAGCCCTGGACGAGAACGTACGCCCCTGCACGTGATCCCGTGGCCTCTAGGTACAGAGGCCCCCGGTGGTGCCCAGCCCCGTCAGTAGCGGAGCTGTGCCGCCCCTCTGCCCGTGCACCTGACCGTCACGGCGCCAGATTCAACCGGAGTGACAATAATTGTGTAGTGTCAGTGATCAAGCAGTGCAAAGGCAGAATAGTGAATTAACCCTCTGATGGAAGTCAGTGATAAAACCAAAGTGGTGGAGTGAAGAATAGATACAGTGAACAGTGTATGTGACCTAAGGGACGGAATAGTGAGCTACGTCTCTGACCAGATTTAATGACAGTACCAAAGTGTTGGAGTGAGGGACAGTAACAGTTTTTAACTCACTGACTGCAGCTGTATCATATATGATATCTGAGTCCAAATGGCTCTCACTCCGGCTGTATCATATATGATTTCCTGCATTCAAAAATTCCGCCATCAGAAATGGCACGAAATATATCAGCTAGCAATTCATGGCACCCTATAGAATATTGACTTACATAGATTATGCATTTTTACGAGATGCAGAGCTCAGCTCAGTTACCTATAAAATGCCGAAGGTAATGGTACGAAATCTTCTCCATGCCGCTGCTAACAGCAGCCCAAGCAAATATTGGATGAAATCTCTGGATAAATGTAGTGATGATAGTGATTTGTTGTTAGATGATGACAATGATGGTTCATATGCTGTTTTACACCTTATCTGATCGCAAGATTGACACTGACGACACATAGCAACCATAACACATCGTTCGCCAGGCACCACCTCACAGGGAATATTTATTACTTCACAGACCTGTATCAGAGGTTTTTGCTATATTGTGTTTTATACCATTGAACTCGGGATTTTTTTCGCCATCTTTTGATAATGTTATTTTTTTCTAATATTTTTTCTAAATATTTGAAAACTGTCGCACACGGGATGTACATGTAAACAAACAATGACGCAGTGAATGGATTAAGCAAAATACGAGTCGAGGGTAATGAGGTAAATACGCTACCATGAGAAAATATCTCATAATACTACGACTATAATTAGACCCCAGTGCCATACACGACCCTCTCTTAACCACTCCACACGCATAGAAAACCTGGACTTCCCTAATTAAGGACACTGTGCCTCAAGTGCTATTCACTGTGACCCAAAACAGTATCCTGCGCGATACTGCTAACCATTTTAGACATAAGAGTTTATAATCGCCCAGTATATTTGTGTCTGTAACATCTGCTCATTCCCCTGTCTAACTAAGCAATACAAGTGTAAAGTTGTTGTCTGGAGTTTTTGTGTCCTGCCTCTCTCTTATTTATCTAAGCCCCGAGTTATGCTGGGTGTTTTTAGTCTGACCTCTCGTCCTAAAGACACCAGCGACTGAGTAGGGTCCTCCTTCTAGACCGGAAGTAGAACACTCACAAAGGAACCGGGCATAAAAAACTCGGCAGTATACCTTAACACATCCATTGTCTTAATTCAAACTTCTTACAATACAAGTACAAAGATATACTGAATATAGAAGGGGTAAAGTGACAGAGTTAGCCTACTACTGTTGGTACAATGTGTCCATAAGCAACATATTGATGTCTGAGTCAGTATACAACTTCACTTCAATACACATATATAACAAGTCACAAGGGCAAAATATAGATGTTAGAGTTAATGCACAATTTCCATTCAATACACACGTCAGGATACTATACATACGGATGGAGTGAAGCGCCAAGTTAATTAGTACTAGCATACATATCACCTGGGCACGGTGTCTATACCTGAGTCACGGCCCGAGGGAATGTCACTTAGCCGCGGTGACACTGATCACACGTTGTCTTTGTGGACTGTTCTTAGTAGGTTAGTCTCGGGCCGCCACTAATACATTTCCCTGGTTCCGAAGGGCTTGGGTATAAACACAGTACCTTGGATAAGTTAGAGTAGGAACCTTGGTGTATTACTTCGGTCTCACTGTTCACATTCAGTAACTGTAACTTTCACTAAGTCTTTAACACGACTTTGGAGGTGGAAGGTGTTGTCACTGGACTGCTGATACCTGGGGTTAACTGAGGTGGTGCCCGGGAGTGGGAGGGGGCCTCTCGGGACAGCTCTCCTGTAGGAGGCACGGCACAGCTCTCGGGGGCGTCACCGCCCTGGCTCGTGTCCGGTCCGGGGTGCAGGGTGGCCCTTCTGTCTAGGGGCCTCGACCTGATAAGTGGCCCTTGGGACTGGGGCCAAACAGTGTCAGGAGTTGGGCCTGCCACTTCTTACTCTGGGCGGAGGGCTGACAGGGAGCGGGGCCTGATCGCTCCTACCTTGGGGTCCACAGGCTGGCCCTGGGTGCTGCGGTCACCTACAGGGTGGGGCGCCATCAGGGGTTGGCTGTAGCACCTCTCCTGCAGGGCATCCATCAGGGGCTGGCATCATCCAGGGACAGGCCGTAGGGCAGGAACCCGGCCTTCGGGGATAGGACATTCCCACCACTCCTGGAATGGCAGCACCTCCGGGGAACCACACCTGGAGGGAGAGAGAGAAGGGCGTCCCGCGCAGCTGAGTGGTCGTGAGCCAGCCGTGCAAGGGGCCTTCCACTCTGGGAGAACCCTCGAGACTGCGGACGAAGGGCGTACAGTGGCCGTCCCTTCCCCAATGCATACAGTGGCCATCGTTGTGGTTCCACAGTCTTTAAGGGCAGTAGCAGAAGGACATACAGTGGACGTTCCTTCCCTGGTACGTACAGTGGCCGTTACCACAGAGCTGCTCCCGAAGGAGGAAGAGGCAGAGGAGGGATGTACAGTGGCCGTTCCCTCCCCGGCATATACAGTGGCTGTTGCCGCGGGTCTGCCTGCCCAACAGGAAGTAGCTGAGGGATGTACAGTGGCTGTTCCCTCCCCGACGCGTACAGTGGCTGTCATCGCGGTTCCACTCCTCCTGCCTTTGCCTGTTGGTGTGTGTTCAATAGCTAGCACACCGAGGCGGTCTCCAGATGTGGCTGCAGCAGAAGGATGTACAGTGGCCATTCCTTTCCCGGTATGTACAGTGACCGTTACCGTGGGCCTGCAGGGGGAAGCAACTGAGGGACGTACAGTGGCCGTTCCCATCCTGGTATGTACAATGGCCATTACTGAGGTGTTGCCTGGGACTGTATCTAGAGCAGTCCCACCCCGATCCTGGTGAGGGCTGCTCCGGCCGAGAAGTAGTGTCACATTCCTGCGACGTCGCAGTTGGGTAGGTTGAGGGGAAGAGGGACTCAAGGTAGGGGCACCCCAGTGCCCATCTTGCTCTGGGCCAGTCCCACACTCACCTGGCCTGCCATGGTGTCCTTCTGGGGTGGGGGTAGGGCTGTGGCTCCATGGCGGGGTGGGGGGTCTGGTGGCGGAGGCCCTGTTTTACCCCGGTCTTGAAAGAGAGCGCCGCTATACGCTAGGCGTTTATGGAATGGGAAGCCGAGCCAAAAACACCTAGTATTACATACATACATATATATATATATATATATATATATATATATATATATATATATATATATATTACTATTGTACAAACCCTTGCCACACAAAATCGGAGTGTTACATTAAAACGAAAGAAGATAGGCAAAAGGCAAAAGGGTTCAAAGCATATTGCAGACATCATAAGTCCTCCGGTCATTGGACCTCAGATTGTAAAACAATAGAAAAATTAGTATCCATCAATAGGTCAGGGGAAGGTCGTACCAGTACAAAAGACGACGGCACATAAAACACCAAAATAAACAAATAATCAACATAGGAATTTTCTTAGGGAAACGAAAGTGTTTTGGTCTCTGCTTTATGTGAGGAGGAAGAGATTTCATTATTTTTGGATTCAGGCTCATCAGTGAATTTAATAACGCAAGATGAGTTGGATAGATTTTTTAGGAACAGAAGTGACATTTTTGGAAAACTCAGACTTAAATTTACACACAATAGATGGTAAAGAAATAACAGTTATTGGTATGACTGAGTTAAACATGAAATTCACAGAGACCACAAAATCATTCGCTACCACATTTTACGTAGTAGAAAATTATCAGTTAGAGGAAATATGTTGCTTGGACTGAATACAATGAGGACACATAATATAATAGGCTACTGATGCCACATTTCAATCGAATTCATTATGACAGTGAATTCATAGAGGTAATTTCATCTGATAATACAACCAGCAATTATAGGAACCCTAGCTTCACAAGAAAGATTACACGCAAAACCAAAATGGGGGAGTCCGACATACAACCTCTGAGAAAATGGGCATATTGACCAGCTGTCACAGAACACCCACTCCTCACTCACTCTCTCACAGTGCAACCATGACTCGCCCACTCACTCAGCCAGCATTAACCCCTTAACCGCGAGGCGTCACTTTTGTGATGCTTGGGAGCAAGGGATCATACCGCGGGGCATCACTTTTGTGATTCTGGGTTATTTTGAATTTGCCCAGGCTTTCAAGTGGTGGCTTGTATCATCTATCAGTACTGTCAATGTCCAACACTAGTCAGCACTCCTAATCTCATCTGTACTCCCGTCCATTGTTGACAATTTATCCGTTTCTTTCCGTTCTTGACTCCCCTCCCTACCTCCCCTCCATTACCCTCTCCTCTGGCCTGCCCAGCTGTGCTACAGTAAGTAAATCTTCCCTGGAATTTTCCACTGATTTCATCCATTGAAATAAGCCCTATGCCCTATTCTTATACCAATATATACAAGAAAGAAATAAGGTAAGTGATAGTGCCATACTGGCTAATTATCTCCTGACAACACCTCACGTGCACTTGTTCGCTAATTTTCGCTGTTTATTTCCCCTTGAAATGTGCCGTATAATCTATTCTCATAATAAAAATATATATAAGAAAGGAAGGGAGAAGCCTAAGTGATATTTACATTCACCTGGAACTACCTATTTTATTATGTATTGTCTAGATTTCCTGCCAATCATTCCATTGCGTAAATAGCAGCTGTCACCCCTCTGACATTGGCAGCTCCCCTAGGCAGGCCACCACACTCTATTCAGTTTACTGTCGTCTTTCAAGGTGAAAGCACGTCAGATTCGTGCCTGCCCAATTCTGCCGCTTTTTAGCCCCACGCAAAGGGCCCTGTGACCTCTACCCCCTACTAAACCTCGTGTGGGAAGAGGAAAAGGGCTAAGTGACTGCTGTGGAACGTGAACTGGCTAATTTGTCAATGAAAATGATAGACAGTAACTACGATCTATCTGGTGAGTAAAACAGTGCAAGTGGAAATGTAAATAATGTGTAAGTAATGTGTAAACAGCAAGTGAAAGCAATGAATGTAAATATAAGTGAACAGTGGAAAATAGTTTTATAAGTTACTGCAAGTGACTGCATAACACAGTGTAAATAAAATAGAAATGTAAATAATGTAAATAAAATAGAGAATGTAAATAGAAATGTAAATGAGAAGTAATATAAGAGTACGAGTATATATACTAGGAGTAATGAAAGTGAAAGTTTCACTCTAGCATGTATGAATATTATGAGTTTTGAAAGTGAAAATGAAAGTGACAGATTCACTCTCAACTCTAGTATGCAGGACAAGAAAGTGAATGCTACGTATTTTACTGAAAGAGAAATTGAATGCCTACAGTGACAATAAATTACTATAACTGAAGGAAACTTATGGATAAGGACTGTAGATATATATAAGTGTTATATACTAATAGAAATATAAACTGTCAGTGTTTTTATGAATAATAAATGACAGAACACTAGTGGCGAACGATCGCAAATGGGAAGGTCATACGCACTCGTAATTTTCATTGCTTTCACAGTGTTTTTTTTTTTTTTGGGGGGGGGAGTATGGATTCCAAACTATTTAAGAATCATAGAATAGTGTTTCTAGTGATAATATCAGGCTGTGGTAATCATATTACGGGTTGTCAGGAAGTGTAAAGTTACCCAACTTCAGAGGTCTCCACAAGTCCTACGGTACTCGATGAAGGCTCAACAAACATCCAAGGAGAAAGCTGAAGGTATGTGCCATATGCATATGTAATTATAATATTCTAGGACTAATAACTGATCTGTCAGAGCGCGAATATGCCCGCGAGACAGGCAAGTCAGGCAAAAACAACCCCGCGGTTTAGGGGTTAATTGTGATATAAATTTACCACAAAAATCATTCATGCAAGTTACGATTAAGAGTAAATTGATAAATTGAAAAGTCATTGCATTAGAAGAGACGGTTAGAATAAATGGCCTTTTGATAGAAAGTGTCCTATGCTGGATGAATGATAAGGGTGAGACTAATGTCACTTTAACTAACACCATGCATGGAGATGTGAAGATTTAGAAAGGAACCTGTATTTGTAGGTTAGAAATTTGCCCAGCTCCTACATGTGAAGTGACAGTAGCGGTAGCATTGAGCAGAGTAAACTCGTCAGACAGAGAGTGCATAAAGGGGAATTTGAGTCACTCAGCATAATTTAACGAAGAACATGATCTCTTAGATTTTCTAGAGAACCATCGACAAACGGTAGCATTACCTGGAGAACAATTAGGGTGTACTAACCTGATTACACACAAGATTAACGCACACCCGGACACACAACCAATACATATACTGGGTTATAGAGTGCACATTCATAACGCACCCTGGCAAATCAATATATTGAGGGCATGCTAAACCTAGGTATTTTTTAACCATCTGTCTCCCCGTGGAATGTCCCATTATAATTCGTGACCAAACGAAACGGAGAAATGCGTGCCGTAGTAGATTACCGTAAATAAAATCAGCACAATCCCTGACCAGTTTCCTATGCCATTGTTAAGTGACGTCTTACAAAATATTGGACCAGAAAATAATGTATTTTCCACAATCGATTTGCTCAATGGCTTTTACCAAATTAGCTTTGAGCAAGAATCACTCAAATACACTGCTTTCTCCACGAATACAGGACATTACCAGTATAAACGAATGCCAGTGGGGTTGAGAACAGCACCAGGCACGTTCCAACGATTAATGAATTACGTATTGTCTGGAAAGCTGGGTAAAGGATTATTTGTGTATCTAGATGACATTATTATAGCTATTCAAACTATAGATGAACACCTACAGAAATTAGACCAGTTCCTACAAAAGCTGGTGGATGCTGGCTTAACCCCTACACTGCGGGCTTGTTTACCAATGACTTGCGTGTGCCGCGGGGTTATTTGGGCTCCGACAGACTCTCAAAAAATATTTGCCAAAAATCAGTTATTAGTCCTAGAATAATAAAATTACATATGCTTATGGCACATACCTTCAGCTTTCTCCTGGAATGATTGTTGAGCCTTCGTCGGTTACCGTAGGACTTGTGGAGACCTCTGAAGTAGGGTAACGAAGTCTCCACTTTACACTTCCCGACAACCCGTAATATGATTACCACAGCCAGATACAAACACTATAAACACTATTCTACAATTTTCAAGTAGTTTGGGATCCATACTCAAAAAAAAAAAACACTTTGAAGGCAATGGAAATTACGAGCGCGTCTGATCGTCGCACTGGCACTAGTTCGCTCTTGGTAGTCTGTCATTTATTATTCATAAAACCCCTCACACTTTATATTTCTATTACTATATAACACTTATATATATATCTACAGTCTTTATCCATAAGTTTCCTTCAGTAGTATTAGTTTATTGTCACTGTAGGGATTCAATTTCTTTCAGTAAAATACGTAGCATTCACTTTCTCGTCCTGTATACTGGCATTGAGAGTGAATGTCACTTTCATCTTCACTCTCATAACTCATAGCATTCAGACATGCTAGAGTGAAACTTTCACTTTCATTACTCCTAGGGTATATACTCGTATTCTTATAATACTACTCATTTACATTTCTATTTACGTTCTCTATTTTATTTACGTTATTTACATTTCTATTTTATTTACACTGTGTTGTGCACTGTCACTTAAAATAACTTATAAAACTATTTTCCATTGTTCACGTGTATTTACATTCATTACTTTCACTTGCTGTTTACACATTATTTACACATTATTTACAATTCCACTTGCACTGTTTTACTCAATAGAAAGATCGTAGTCACTCTTTTATCAATTGTCAGCCCTTTACCTCTTTCCACACGAGGTTTAGTAGGGGGTAAAGGTCACAGAGCCATTTGCATGGGGGTGAAAAAAGGCCTTGAAGTCAGCAAGATGAAACATATGTCCTCTCACTTCGGAAGATGAGAGTACACTGATAACCAGGGCCAGCCAGCCTGGAGGCCTGTTTAAGGGTTATTCAGAGTTACCAATATTACTTCTTGAAACAGCTAAGTCTAGCACTGATATGATTGGCAGGAAATCTAGACAATACATTATAAATTTGGTAGTTCCAGGTGAATGTAAATATCACTTAGGCTTCTCCCTTCCCTCCTTACATGTATATTTATTACGAAAATAGATTAGAGGCCTACTTAGGAGATATATAATCAGAGCTACCAATGTTAAATCTTGAAACAGCTTTGTGTAGCACTGATATGATTGGCAGGAAATCTAGACAATACATTATAAATTAGGTAGTTCCAGGTGAATGTAAATATCACTTAGGCTTCTCCCTTCCCTCCTTACATGTATATTTATTATGAAAATAGATTATACGGCATATTTCAAGGGGAAAAAAACAGCGAAAATTAGCGAACGAGTGCACGTGAGGTGTTGTCAGGTGATAATTAGCCAATTCCAGGTGTATGGCACTCTCACTTACCTGATTTCTTACTTGTATATATTATTTGGTATAAGAATACGACATAGGGCTTATTTCAATGGATGAAATCAGTGAAAAATTCCAGGGAAGATTTACTTAGCGTAGCATGGCCAGGCAGGCAAGAGGATAGGGTAATGGAGGGGGGGTAGGGAGGGGAGTCAAGAACGGGGAGAAATGGCTAAATTGTCAACAATGGATGGGAGTACAGATGAGATTAGGAGTGCTGACTAGTGTTGGACATTGTCAGTACTGATAGATGATACAAGCCCCCACTTGGAAGCCCGGGTGAATTCAAAATAACACAGAATCACAAAAGCGATGCCCCGCAGTATGATCCCTTGCTCCCAAGCGTCACGAAAGTGACGCCCCACGGTTAAGGGGTTAAAAATTAAGCTGCCTAAATGCAAATTTTGCTTTAAGGAAATAAAATTCTTAGGCCACAGACTAGATGCCCAAGGTATTCACGTCTGCAGACTAACTGCAGGTAGTAAAGGATTTCCCAGAACCAACAAATATGGCCTAAGTAAGACAATTTGGGGCGCTAGAGAGATATTATCGTCCCTTTATTAACCAGTTCTCTCATATAGCACAACTTCTCTTCATTCTGCTTAAAAAGGATGCTGTATTCCAGTGGGAAGAGGAACAAAAACTAGCATTTACTGAAATAAAAGATAAACTTATGTGTGCACCTTGCTTGGCCTATCCTAACTTCACAAAACCAATCATAATTTGCACAGATGCCTCCCTTAAAGGTTTAGGTGCTGTACTGATGCAAGAGGATAAATGAGGTAAATACCAACCCACTGCTTTTGCCAGCAGACAAATAAAAAGAGCAGAGAAAATTTACTGTACAATATACTTAGAAGCCCTAGCCGTAATACATGCTCTACAGAAATTTCGTGACCTCGTGTACGGATACAAAATTCACCTATACACAGACCAGAAGCCTCTCGTGGGCGTGTTCCAAGCAAAACTCCTCTCTGGGAGGAGAGCACGATGGAAATGTAAAATCCAGAATTACAATGTAAATATTCACTACATAAAAGGTAAAGTAAATGTGGCAGCAGATGCCTTATCACGAAATCCATTAGCCAATGTCACTACAATAAGTCCACATGAATCACTCTCCAACAATGATGAAACGATCCCCACAAATCAAGAAATCTCACAGGCACACAGACAGGACCCAATATGGTCTAAAGTAATATATCATCTCGAGTCAGGCGATGATGTACCATTACCCAAGTTACAGGTACCACTAAAACAATTCACAATGGTAAACAATGCCTTATATTGGGTAAATCCAGGACAAACAAATCATTGAAAAACTATTAGGCAATCAGTTACTCCTAATACAATGATACTTCACATTTTAAGGATAATGCATGATCTTCCAAATGCAGGGCATCCTGGCAAGGACAGGACAGTCAGGCAGGCCCGGATTTCATATTATCGGCCAACATTATGCAAATACATACTTAATCACATAGACAGATGCGAGTCATGTGCAAAACATAAATGTTACACGTTATCTCCTGCACCTATAGGAAAATATCCTGTAACTAGACAACCGTGGGATATTGTCGTGGTTGATTTACTTAAATTACCCTTTACTACCAATCACAATCAATATCTTTTTGTTGCAACTGATCATTTCTCACGATATGTGATCTTGGTTCCAATTAAGGATAAAACAGCAGAAACAGTCGCACGGGTATTCATTGATAGTGTGATCTGTAGGTTCACCACACCAAGGATGCTAATAAGCAACAATGGTGGTGAATTTAACCCGCCACATCCCAACAAATTTTTCACCAATGCCCCCCCCCCCCAACCTTGCAGACTTTCGATTTTTTTTTTTTTTTTTTTTTGCTAAAACCTCCGCTTTTCATGAGAAACTTCGAATATTCAGAGAGAAAACGCTCAGTCGAATTTAGATATACCAATACAGGTAACAGTACCCTCACCTTGGTACTGTGTTCTCTCAGGCCAGGCTCCAGAGAAGACTTTTTCTTGGGATGGGTAACTATTTCAAACCACTCATTATATGTAAATATTTATTTATTTGGTACGAATTTATATGTAGTACAAGAGTATTTTGGTTTTCACACAATAATATTGGCAATATGCAACGTTGGGTCTGGTTAGTACTTGGATGGGTTGACCGCCTGGGAACACCAGATGCTGTTGGCATCCCTGCATGTCAAGTGGGGTTGGTGGAGGATTAGTGCCCCTCCATGTAAAACAATTAACTCTAAGCCCTTGACCACCCCGTTTGGGATACATGGCGTCTGGCAGTGAAAGTGAAGTGAAAGTGAATATAAGTATTGTTCACTCACCAAACATATCAAAATATGGCACCTTCCTTTATGACATTACTGCCTCATCACTTCTGCTTGTTTCTTCCCCTGGCTTGTTTCTTCCTTTGTCCTCCACCTCGGGAATCACTTTCGCCTTGAATTTCGTCATTGGAGAGACTGTGGTGCAACATGTCATTACTAGCCAGCTCACTGGTAACAGGTGAGTTGCCGAGAAAAATGGCTTGCGGGGGGGGGGGGAGGGGGGTCAGGTGGGGTCAAGAATTATCCCTGCCTGGCATTGGGTAGAAGAAGGTCTATCACATACACCTACCAAAAATCATCCATGAAACTTGAAAAATGTGCAAATAACAGACCTTGCAATTGCAAAACATACGGATACGTTGTCGGGTGTCACTGTGACAAAACGTGGCAAGATGCCTCAGGTTAACTCTGAAATTTTGCAAAAAATATGTATACAATACAATATAAAGAAGGTTAATATCTTGGCCTACCATCCATCTTCCAACGGATTGGTGGAAAGGCAGAAAAAAAAAAAAAAAGTATTAGATGTGCTACAGCACATTCTCAATGAAAATTATGCAAATTGGGATGACTGGAGCCCCAGAGTTAATGCATCACTCAATTGTGCAATTAATAAATCAATAGGAGATACACCTCATTTCATCATTTACGGGTCAGACAAACGTCTCCCTTACGAGACGTTAGAAGGCGAGCAAATTCTCGTATATAATTATGATGATTATCCTAAACTTCACTTACGTGAATTTCAAAAAATACACACAAAGGTAAAGAAACAGTTAACGATTTCCAAGGAAGAAATTACAGACTCATTTAATAAGAATGCAAAAGAATCAAACATCAGCATAGGTGATATTGTCTATGGCCTCATTCACACTAGAAACAACAAACTGTCACAGAAATTTGAAGGTCCATACAGGGTAATTAAGAAAAGAGACAATAAGGTAGTGATTAAGTTACTATCCAGTGGCAAAGAAAAAAAAAACAAATATTGTTCACTTAAAAAAGGTCTCAAGAAATTTAGCTTGCAACTATATAATACCAGACACGACCGAAAACCCTAGTACGCGCTGTGAAAATAAGCCTGAAGCAACTAACAAATATTGGAATAAATTGTGGTCGCATACCAAACAGACAAAGATAGGTGCAACCAATACAGCTCTCACCATAACAAGGCATTTACATGACTTAGGAATCGATTAAAACTCCTTTTATAGGTAATAGGATTAAACAGGTCAAGATATCTGTATTATTCATCATCACTATCATTACAACAGTGGATTAGATATCTAATACAGTTATTCTTTTGGTGGGTAAAGATGAGGTGAATAATTCCATGGATCATGTTCCTGTTAATATCAAGAGGATCACCTCACATCTTCAACATGTAGTCTGACAAGGGTGCCTGATCGCCCCAACAGCCTGAACGGCAATAGTACAGGACAAAATAAGTACCTAAGTTAGTTTGGACGTACTGCAAGACATACCAATAATTTTACAGAAAATATCAGGACCACTTAGAACTCTGGAAGCAGTATTAAAACACCCTTCTTCACTTGATCACCCACAGGAAGTAGCCGAATTGATTAAATTAACTGACCTGACAGCAAGTGGGTTGGTGGAGAGTTAGTGCCCCTCCCTGCAAAACAAATAACTCAAAAGTCAAATGGCCACCCCTTACGGGATTATGGCGTCTGGCAATAGATAGATAGATACAAATGACTGGAAGCTAGGACAGGCTGAGCACGTAATGATCACCATGATCCAGGATATCCCATCAGCTGGGAGTAACACACTTAGGACAGGAAACATCACAAATACACATAACAGACGCGGCTTGTTCAACATAGGTGGAGCAATTTTAGGCAACATTTTTAGACTAGTTACAGAAAACGATCTAGAGGAAATAAATAACAAATTTAACAAAATAGCACAAATTCTCTCATACCAACATAAGTTAGCTGATACTTAATAGAACACCTTCATGCTGATGATTGTAAAGAACCTAAGGAAGGCAGAAGCATCAACTCTAGGAATTGTGGAGAAAGTAAATGCACTAGAAGGTAACAATACACTATTCCAACACCTCTTTGTGATCATGGAACATATTGACGTAATAATATTAAAGTTGGACAATACTAGAGCTCAGTATCAGGCCTTCATGAAAGGAATTGCTAATGCTGGTAACGGAAGGATCACCTTTAATTTACTACCCATTCACAACCTCCGGCAAATAAGTAGTCAACGCATACATGAGCATGGTTTGAAACCTTTGTTTGAGGTAAGAAATCTGAATTTATATTATCCATATTTGGAAGCAACACTCACATCAATAGTAGTTCATGTACCATTCATAACAGAAGATTTTTTCACAGTCTATCAAATATACCCGTTTCCTTCTAAGAATGATGACTCATTAGTCACCATCAACATCTCTCAGAAGTCATCATGGTCTCCAAGAAACAAAACGCCGTCACTTTCACTAGTGAAACAACAATTGAACACAAATGTCGCACATCATTAGGCCTACATGCATTTCACCTTTGTCCTGCATACATCTCCACGTTTCAGCCGGCTGAGACAGTCCCTTGTGAAATGGCCATCATAAAAGATCATGACATCCCTCATCATTGCAACTTCATATTTGCTCCAGACAAACTCATCCATCATCAACGCACTGGCCATTCACAGTTCTTCTACTTCGCTCAAAATGCATCAGTTTTTGTGACTTGCCCGGACACACCTCCAGCCCATACATCAGCATCTGGTTTATACATCTCACCAAATTACTGTGCAGTCCTGACACCTACACTATCCATCTTTCCCACTAAAAACCATTATGCCATTCTCAACCCCACACACAAATACTTCCAGCCATTACCTAGGATGAACTTAAATGTAAGTGTACACATTAAGTTGACTTCACCCAAGTATGAAACCATGCAACTAATAAATCAGACAATACAACCTTGGGAAGAATACAGTATAATTATGTTCAACCCATATTACGTATACAGTCCAGCTCCAGTCATCTTTGTAAATTTCTCCATCATATTTGCTGTATTAATTTTGGCCATGCACTGAATGCAAGTAAGGATTACAAACCTGGAATCAGTGTTTAAGAATTGTTTTGTACAAGTGAGACAAACTGAGTAATTGTACATATTGTATACATATTTTATATAAAATAACAAAATATGAGTTAAACATAATATAGGTTCCCTTTAAGTGTATATGAATATATACAGCAAGTCCTTCTCATATATATTGTATAACTGACTACAGTAGACTTGCCATTGTATTATTTTAATATTACTATTATACCATACATGTACAATTTTATAACTACAATGACTACATCATCCCAATTACGTAACTTTTACAGTATTATGTATTTCACTTAATTAGCTTATAAGTTCATTGTAATGTGTATATAGTATGCATTAATGTTATGACAATATTTACTGTCGTTGCTACGACAGTGAGCGTGACCAAGCGATATGTAGACATTATATAGGCAATGTACAGGATGTAGTGTCTGCTGGAAATGTACACAGATTCTCACTAGTAATGTCAATTCACATAATGTCTATCCACAATCTCGTTTTGCCAGACCATCAAGAATCCTTAACCATATGATGTATTTCAAACATCCTCATAGTCCAGACTATCAAGAATTTCATGACATATTCAAACCGTAGTCGGTTAGCCCACGTGAATGAAAATCTACCAGACACACGCACACACACACACACACACACACACACACACACACACACACAGCCTCTCTGAGTGGTATTATAATGTCAGAGAGATTCCCTTCAGATCAGAAAAAGGAGAGAGGGGCTAGAGAGAAGGCCGACGCTAGGGTCATTAGGCTCCGTTATGCTGTAACTCACTATTGATACAACCGTGCAATAAAAACTCAGTAACCCAAGAGTGCTGTAACTCACCTCGTTGACAGTATGTATCACGACTTTATTCTGGCTGTGCTTGACAATCCACAATCGACTTCCCTATCTCCCAACAAGTACCTGACGACCACGCTATGGAGATATATACATATGCGTGTGTGCGTGTGTGTGTGTGTATATAAATATATATATATATATATATATATAAATATATATATATATATATATATATATATATATATATATATATATATATATATATATATATATATGCGTGTGTGCGTGTATATATATATATATATATATATATATATATATATATATATATATATATATATATATATATATATGTATATATATATATATATATATATATATGTGTGTGTATATATATATATATATATATATATATATATATATATATATATATATATATATATATATATATATGTGTATATATATATATATATATATATATATATATATATATATATATGGGGAATGGGGTTGAGCCTTTACATAACGATGAGAAATGACTGAAACTTACAACTTCCACTTCCGTCTTATATCACTACTCGACTAATTTCAACTTTTTATTTAGTTCAGAAATGAGAATGGAGGAATTGGGGTAAATTGACGGTGCTGATTGCAAATATGTTTTTAGTTTTTCTCTATCAAGCACAGATTTTCTTAAATTTTACATTGAAAATTTCTACCACATGTTTGAAATCAGTATGCTCCCATCGTCTGGTTATGCGGGGAATATATATATATATATATATATTTTTTTTATGGAGAAATATTAATTGGGATGTTAAAGTAATAACAAGTATATTATTCCACTGCTGTATGTAAATTTCACTGTGAATACAGGTACTCATAATACAGCTTTTGATGATTTCTTTTTGTGCTCTACATCGGTTTCCCATGTTAGCATCCAACAACAGTCCACCATCATACCAGCGCCAATTCTACCTTGGTATCTTTGTTCCATTGCCATAGTATCGTGGCGAAAACGTTCAACCTCTTCGTCACTAACATCGCCAACGTTTGATGGAAAAAAAAAAAAAAAACGAGATGTGAGTGAAGAAAATGGATTTTAAGGGACATGTGGCATCCAAGTTCATGGTACGCAACCAAGAAGGTCTTCGACGATTTCCAAGTAATTTTCACTGCAATGGCTGCCAAGAAAACCAGCACAAATTTTCTTAAGAGACCTCCAAGCCCGAAGACCGTCTGCCTTGAGGGATGCATCAAACTGACTGTCTTTCATCATGCCACGAATTTGTGGGCCATTGAAAATACCTTACTTCAATTTGGCATTGCTATTAGGGAAGACTTTCTTCACTGTGCGAGCCTGCACCTGTCTCATCCAAGGCTTTGGCAAAGTATTTCATTAAGCCTAACTTGATATGATGAGGTAAAAGTATATCTTCCGCTTGGATGAATGGTTCATTCTGTATGTTGTGTACACCAGCTTTGTAGGAACTTCGGGGAGGCCACTCAAGCAGGATGTAGTGCTGCTGCACATCACGGCTGTCCATTTTTCGTAAAACCTCTTTGTGATCCAAGCAGCATGGCTACCACTTTCAAATCGTTGCAGATTTTCCATCGAGTTCATTGTACTCGGTCAAAATGAGGAATTTTTGTAATGATTCATACGTTTCCTTCACTGCAGGAGCTAAAACAAGTGGTACACTGGGTAACATGTTCCTGGTGTCGAGAACAGCCTTCAGCCCTGATTTGCTGGAGTCCATGAAAAGTCGCCATTTGTCAGGATCATGAATGCTTCCCAAGAGTTTGAGCAGACCTGCGATATTGCTACAGTAACATACTCCTCCGTCTGACAAAAAAAAAAAAAAAAAAAAATCCAATCTGTGTTGCTGCGTCCTGAAACTCGTCACCTTTGTGTCTGGATGCAACAGTTCCATTCTTGCAGTCTCGAAAATAATAGTTCTGGCTGTTGTTTTGATAAATTTAGGTCACATACATGATTGTTAAATTGGCCTTGAGTAACTATATGGGGTGCTTTGCCAGACAGCTGACATTCAAGGTCAGTTTCAGGGGCAATTGCTCCACATGCCTTTCTATCTTCATCCTCATCTGAAGTCTTGAAAACATATTCATTTGTTGGTGGCCTTGGAATGGGATGATCCTCTGCGTGATTGACCAGCCTTATTGCCGACGGTAAAATGGATAGACAGTGCTGTTTTTGGTTCTGGAAGAAAATGCCACAACTTTTGTCTTGCCAAAGCTGCTATCTGTTGGGTGGTTCCTAAGTCCTCTCTACGCCATGGGAACTGCAAAGGCATCCCTGTTTTCTTTTCTGCTATCCATTCACAAAGAGAGTTGGAATAAGGCATGCAACAGATATGGGGTGCCCATCGTTTGTCTTGGTCGACTATCTTAACACCAAAATAATGTAAATAAGCTGTCTTTACAAGGGACGTGATCTTCCGTTTCTGTCTCTTTGAAGTGAAACTCCCACATACATAACAGAAAGCATTAGGATCATTCACACATCCACGAAGTATTGTCAACCCATAAAGCTGAAATAAAAGTTATGTTAAGCATAATGAATTTAGACATACTTTAGATAGTGGATGTAGACAACTGGCAATGTATATGTAGAATATTATACACTGCATATATATAAAGACATACAAAGAGCACGAATAAAGCGATGAAAAGGACCCCTGTACTATAGGGATACATGTAAGGGTAGTGATTTTAGAAAAGAAAAATGTGCTAGTGCAAAATGAACATAATTTTTTAAACCGTCATGTCCCAAGCACTTTCACACCTCCAACACCCCGAAGTTCTGACCATTTTTGGAAAAAAAATTTTTTGGCTAAAACTTCCGCTTTAGTTGAGAAACAAAGGAAAATCACAAAGAAAGTGCTTACTGTGCTCCGCAACTGGTCAGAACAGGTGAGGTCCCCCGCGCCAGGTATCGTATTCTATCATTGACATGTGAGGTGCTCACGTTTTCTATGGTAGGTAATTTTGGGAGAAATAACAAACAACACCTCTACATTTATTGAATTTGAACTAATAAGCAATAAGAATAACAATATAATGAATTTCAATGACATATATATAAAAAATAAGCATTGTACCCTTGCGCAAGCATAGCGAGTTTGGTCCGATTGGTAAAACGCTATGTGCAAAGTTTCTTGTTTCAGTCAACATATCATATTTTCTACTTGTATACTACTGTTTCAATGCCATTTTACCATTTTGTACTGTATGTAAATGTTTTCAGCTGTTTTCATTCATTACGATGACATGTAGCATAAGTATAGCGCACATATGCATACTCAGAGCACCCACTACGACTCGTATTTCAACATACAACATTGTTTTATCACTTTCATAATATTTTTTTATTTACATTGAACCTTTCCTCCACCACTGTAAACGTTTTCAATTATTTACATTCATTACGAGGGCCTTTAGCGAAATGCTAGCGCATATTCTTGTAGCAAGCACACTCTCTAACACCCATGTTTCCACTTTTACTTTATTTCTTCAATCGCACTATACATTACCACTTACATTACACCCATTTACATCCTATTCTGCACTATACATATTTACTGGCATTATTTATTCTAGTGAGCGTCAGAATATCGCATCAAAATACCCTCGCAATGAATGTTTTGACCAACATAATACTCATACACTTACATGCTAATATTCCACTCATATTACACCCGTGTTCACTTGTAGACTCCTATTTACATATATACAGGCCTTATTTATTCCACTGAGCGTCTGAATATCGCATCAAAATACCCTCGCAAGGTATGTTTCCACTTAGATAATATTCATACACTTACATAATAATTTTCCACTTATATTACACCCGTTTCCACTTCCATACTATTATTTACAGATTTACGGGCCTCAAAATTACACTGAGCGTCTGTTTGTCGCATTTATTTCAGAGTATCAGCGTCCTATCGCATTCACACCTTATCAAAAGTGCAAGAACGTGTGAAACTCACTGAAACATAGGTGAATACACAGACTCACGTCACACTGAACGCACTCATAGCGGGTGTCCTTTCTCTGAGTGGTGGGTCCCACCCGGGAATTACTACACACGTGACACCTGTGTTGGGGCCTAGGTCTATTTGCTTGGGGAGGTATAGGAGTGGGGAAATGGAGGGCGGATAATCATAGGGGAGGGTGGGCACCTGAGGCTGTGCGGGTGCGGTGTTGGGGCCTTTCAACCGCATACCTTGCAACAATCTCTCGTGTCAGCTCCCTCACAAACCCTTCAAAGGTTTCCTGAACTCCTGTTGTCATGGCGTGAAGTTGGTGGCAATTCAGGGCAGTAATGTCAAGCAGGTGAAAGAATAGTTTTTTGTACCACTTCATCCTGGTCCTGGCACACTCGACAGTGGATATCATGGAGTCTGACTGGTCCACCAGGCGCATGTTGATATTATAATCAAGCACACACTCGGGTTTCCATATGTGGTGCCTGTTCTCGCTCCGATAATCTACCGACTCTGTACGGTGCATCAAGGGGCGGTGAACCGTGGACAAGAGGCGGACGTCTCTATTGTGGTTTCACACTGTTGCAAGGATATTGTTGGCCTGGAAGAAGACTACCTCATTTCTGTCAAGTTTCCACCCCGCCTTGACCATGTGACGCCGGTTCACCTTGACGGTCCCACAGATCCCCGTGTCATGCCTGTGTAGATAACGAGCGAGAAGAAGGCTAGTGTACCAATTGTCAAGGTAAAGGACGTGACCATGATGAAGATAGTCTTCTATCATTGTCTTTACACTGCTCCAGACAGACTATTACTCCGATCTTCTATTACGTCTGTCCGTGGACCGGTGTACTCGTACAAGACTATGTCTTGCACATACCCAGTCCTACAGTCACACATAACAAAGATCTTGAACCCAAAACGGTGCCTTTTGCTGGGCATGTACTGCCAAATGAAATATTGCCTCTCCACAACACGAGACTGTCGTCTATGACGAGGTCTCTATAGGGATTAAATGAGGAATGGAATGTCTGCCTTAGGTGATCAAAAACCAACCTAATTCACCTCATCTTATGTGTCATTAGCATTTGCAGGATCATCAGCATCATAGAAATGGAGGCAGCTTAGAATTTGCTGAAACCGATTATGGCTCATTACTTGGCTAAATATTGGTGTAAGCATAATAGGGTCCCTTGTCCAGTATGCAGGAATTCGGTTCTTTTGTACAATACCCATCAACAGTACCAGGGCCAAAAACAAAAGCATTTCTGCAAAGGAGACTGGGTAATCATATAGGATAGAATGCCTGCTCCTTGTCCCCTGTCTTTCACTCTCACGGCACTGGCTGGTAGCGAACCGGTTTGTTTGATCCTCAACAAAACCCTCACTGAAGAAAAGGTGGAAAAAATCCAGCCTGGTAAAATTAGGGTGAAGACCGGGAGCAATGCAGCCAGCACGCCCCTGCTCAGTGAATGGGTGAATGAGGGGAGTAAAATCACTCCCATCCTCCCAATTCCATGCCACAAATTCCTCGTCCCGATCATCCCCATCGTCGCCTTCATCGGGGTGGGGAGGAGATGATGGTGGGGGAGGAGGAGTGCGGAGGGCTTCCCCACTCGCACTCCTCTTCCCTTGGCCTTTACCCTTCCCCTTTCCCTTACCCTTATGGCCTTGGGGAACATCAGGGGGCTGTGGGGAGGAAGCCCGGGAATATTGGGGAGCATAAGACATGCTGGGGAGTGGCTCCTCCTCACCTCCCTGCTCCATCACCACACCACGTGATTCACCACCCACCCTCACTGCCCCACGTGATACGCCCCTCCGCCTCACACCACCACGTGAGAGCAATGACTCACTCCCGCCACTCTCACTTTCCACACTCCTCCCAACACTTTCCCTTTCACTCCCCACTCCCTCAACGCCACTTCTGCCATCCCCAAACAAAACACTAGGCCCATACCTGTTAGAACGATGTGGTGTGCACTCTGGGCCACGATGAGTAATTACCTCACGGCTGTTCCACGTGGCAGCACGTTCCATGGCTCTGTCCTCGTCCTCGTCCTTGAAATCGGGCTCCACGTCACGTAGGGGCTGGCTAGAGGATCTTGTACGTTGTTCTTGTGCAGCCTGACCCTCTCCTGCAGCACGATAAGTCACGTAGCGCCGCTTCCTGGGGGATGGGACTTCCTCATCACTGCTGCTGCTTTCCACATCCTCTGGTTGGATATAATCTTTGTCCATCTCCTCGTCATTGAGTGGCAAATCACTATCGCCAGTAAAGGCATCCAGGGTGGCTTGAATTTCCTCCTCCAAGAGACCTCTATTCGTCATGTCTGAGCAGGACCATTGCTAACAGGTGAGTGACTGAGCCGCAGGTGAGTGCGGGTCGCATGGGGTCGCCGAGTGTCCCCGCCTGGTGGCAGGTAGGTGAAGGTCGTGTGACGCTATGTACCAAAAATCTTGCACGAATTTTGAAAATTGTGGAAATTATACAACTTGCAATTGCAAAAAGTACCAGTACGTCGACGGGACTGGCAAATGCAAAATGTTGCAACATATCCATACGTTGACGGGACGTCTTGGGTTAAATAAGCACCACGTTATTGCATTAGGATAACCATTTTGGTCTCTGAACTGAAAATCTTGTCAAGTAGTGTATTCAGTAAAAAGCCTTGACCGTTTTAGCTTCAGTGTGACACTTTATTTTGTTATACCTAGTCTAATTCTATTTTATTACGCTCAAGAAACCCCGCTTTGTAATGAAGAGGTTTAAAAAGGCTATGTAAATTTATTGGTTATAAATTTCTACTATTGAGGTGAACAAAATTGCAATGAGATGGCAAGCTTATAAGGAATCAGAGTTAAGAGGTAAATTACTGAACTTCATTATAATTTCATTCTTCCTCTGACCGAAAGGTGATCTTATGTCCTTGTATGCGGTGTTGTTGCAGACAATGTGTGTCGAGGTGCTGCTGCTGATACTGGCGATGAATTACTTTGTGGCTCCTGTACCACCACTTCTCAACAGTAAGTATTCACCTGCAAGGAATGATTTAGGGCTAAATTATTAATACTGAGACCTTGAATATGTGGACAAGGCAGCTAAGTCGGACGATGATTTCCGAAAAGTCAGGGTAACAAACGTCTCAGACATCTGCATTATTTTACACTCGGAATAATGGGTGTGAGATTAATCACATATAACAATTACATCTTTTTCGTTTTTATTTTTAAAATGTCCACTCATTCCTACTTTTAATAATATGGTCTTTATATTTTCTCACTGACCTCATGAGCACAGTGACTTTCTTTTCTTTTATTTTTAGTTACGCATACTTTTTTCTTTATGTTTTAAGGTTAGACAAGAATTTTCGATCTGGACAAGCCATATATATACTGTTATGAAGGGGGATTTGCCAGTTAGGTAGTCTCGTACCTTCGAGACGTCTCTGGTACCGAAAGTTCCCGTATCGGTACGAGTCAGAGTTGCCAGTTAGCCTGGTGTTTGTGAGTGTAGTTATTTCGTAAGTTGTCCATTAATTTAATGTGCTTTTTCTTTATAATGTTTTATTTAAGTAATTGCTTGTAAATTATGTAATTTAAGTTCGTATGGTTACTGATTTAGAGTGTTATGTAATGTGAGAACTCTAGCATGTTTTGATGTCTCGTAGTTGGTAACTGTTGTTGCAAGGGGCTGATGGAAGACAGTATGTCCTAGAATGTTAGAGAAGTGGACGTTTCTAGAACAGTGCAAGTTTATATAACGATGGGGAAGAGCTTAGTTAGTCAGTCAGTCAGTTTGAAGTTTAGTGAGGTGTCAAGTCAGTTTGGAGTTTAGTCGGGATTCAGGTCAGTTCGTGTGAAGTGCTGTCGGTTTTGCTGCAGTGTCAGTGACAGTGATGGTTGTGTATTTTTCGTACTTGTGAAAACAGTGGCAAACAGTGACGGGTTATTGAAGTTTGTATATCATTGGAACTTGAGAAGACAGCGAAGTGTATTAAGTGTAATTACTGTCAGTAATTGTGATAATAAGTGAAGTGTTAGCAAGCATTAAGTGTACTAACTGTGAAGTGTTGTTAAACATTAAGTGTAACTGCAGTCTATAAAGTGTATATAGCTCCAGTGCTTGTGAGAACAGTGAAGTTGAAAAACATTAAGTGGAATTATTTGGAAAATAAAGACAGTGAACTTTAAGGAACCAGTGTTTATTTTCGCCTTAGCTGATCTTGTGTACTGCACACCTAAAGGCTGACCATAAGAACAACAACTCACTGGGCAACGCCCTTCCTGTACTGTACTACTGCTGTTGGAGCCTGTGGCAGTGTGAGGACTGGGACGTAACAATACATTAGGAACCCTTTTACAAGTCGTGTCACTGGAAGAGGCTTTCTACTGAGCTTGGTTGCCCTGCATGTTTTGTTGGTGGGGGCTACGTGAGGTGGACGTAATCTGGCTTCACCCTTGCAGTCAAGAAGTGATCTCATACACAAGTGTTGCTGGGTTATGCTGACCTGCTGAAAGGGAAATACTCAACGACGGCGACCATCTACATCGTTCGTCTCCATTGCTGGGCGGCAGTGCTCTCCACATTATTGAAGGTAAAGTGCTTAACACACCAAGTCTTATGTAACCTAATAGTCTAACCTAACCAAAATGAACCAAACGACGTAAACAGTGCATGAACAGTGATCCCTGCACAATTGGAAAATGGTGGAAGGGGAAGTTCTGCCCTGCAAAAAGTAGCCAGGGAGCCACTCATACCCCACAAGAAGATGGAAGGACAAGATTCCACCGAAGACTATTCTGGCAGAGAATATCAGAGCAACGACGTGGAGAACGGAGAAGGAAGGGCCACAGAAGGATCAGACAATAAGAATAATAGTGCAGCAGAGGTCCCAGGCAGCAACGACGACAGTGGGGAGAAGGAGAAACAACGACAAGAAATTGGTTGGAAGCAGAAGCCTAGAATGAAAGACACAGAAGCACAGGAAAATGTTGGAAAACAAGAATGGAAAATTGGGAAACTAGGACGAAAGAATGAAAAGGAAGCAGACAACAAGAACAACTCAGTAAACATTACTTTTAACAGTTTGGAAATCATTACATCTACACAAAATTCTCCAGATACAAAAATAAAGTGTGGTAGATGCAGAAAATTTGTGGGGAAACAAGACAAAGCAATGTGGTGTGATGGGTGTGAAGAATGAATTCACATACAAATGGGGACAATAAGACATTGCACTGTGCACAAAATGTTAAGTGAATTATATGAGGCAGTTAGGAAGGACAATGGAGAGTGTGTAAACATAAGGTATAAATGCAATCAGTGGCTTATAAGTGAGAGAGAAAATGGAGCAGGCAAGGAAAAGAAGGGATTAAAACAAGCCCATAGGGAAATGGAAATTGTGGCAGAAAGGTATAAGAAAATGGAAGAAAATTTGAAGAAATCAATTGAAAGATATGAACAAAGTGAAAAGGAGAAGGAAATATTGTCTAAAGAGAAAGAAAAGGCAGAGGAAATGCAAAAGAAAATAGAAAAAATAATAGGAAGAAAATAGGAAGAAAAATTCTTATGATGATAAAGAAAATAATGTAAAAATCTGAGGAAAATAATTAAAAATTTGGAAGAAAGGGTCATGTATGAAAGTATTCAAAAAGAAGATGCAAAAATGAATGAGGGAAAACTAAGAGAGATCCTAATTATAGTAAAAGAAGAAAACACTGCTTTGAAAAGATTAGATATAGAGAGTCAACAAAAACTTAAAGAACCGTATGACAAGAAGGAAGAAGAAACAAGGAAAAGAAAAAGAGTACCGGTAGAATACAGACAAACTATAGAAAAATTTGGAGAAAGCAAACAAAAAGAGATAGAAATGGAAAATGAAAATAAAAGGCAAAGTGAAATATATGAAATAGAGTGGAAAAACAGTCAAGCAGTGAAAACCAGTGAAGATAATGTAATAGTGAAGTAACATTAACTGATTGAGAAAAGAATAAGGAACAAGAAAACTATGAAGCTATTAACGGAAAAGAAAATGGTAAAAAAGAAATAGCAGGAGAAAAGACAACAGAAAAGAAGAACAAACAGAAAGTACAGAAATAATCAACAAAAAGGACAGAGAAATCTGGAAGAGGACAAGGAAATAAAGGAATGTTGGTATTTTGCTAGAGGAAACTGTAAATTTGGAAAAGTGTGTAGATACAAACATATAGTGAGAATATATGAGACAGTCATAGAAAGAAGGAACATTGAATGCAAGTACTATAAGAAGGAAAATGTATGAAAGGGGATGGATGTAGGTTTTATCATATAAGAAATGTGAAGGTGCAGATTCTTTGAAAGAGGGTATTGTAAAAAGGGCAAATACTGCAACTATGTTCACGAGGAAACAAAAGACAAAAAAATAGTACCTGTAAATGAAAATAGTGAAACAAAAATGAGGAACATGAGAGAAATAATGAAGGAAGAAAATTTTTGGGAAAGCAGAAAAATAATACTAGAAAAATTAATATTGAGAGTGGAAGACTTATGGAAGGAAATGAAAAACTTGCAGGAAGAAAGAATATGAGGGAAAATGAGAATCTAAGTGAGAGGGAAAGAGAAGAGAAAATAAAGAACAAAGTTACTCATAAAACAAAAGAAAACAGAAAACATAACAGTACAGAGTATCAAAATTATGGTAAAAATAAAATTAAAATTTTGTATGCAAATTGTAGAGAAATTAAAGAAAAGCAAGTAAGTTTAAGAGAAGTGACACACAAAATAGACCCAGAAATTATAGTACTAAATGAAACATTCTTGAGAAGAGAAGTGGTGAAGTTAGAAGGATATAAAGCATATAATAATAACAGACAATAAAGTGGGTGGAGGAATAGAAATTATGGTGAAAAGAAATTCACAGCTAAACACAGTAAAAATTAGTGAGGAAACAGGAGATAGAGAAGAAATGACAGTAAGAATAGAAACCAGAAAAAGGGCACTGAATGTAATTAGTGTATATGGAAAAATAGAACGAAGGGTGACGAACGATAAAATTAGGGAAGTTTCAGTATCTTAAAGAACACATTAGAAACACAGAAAAAACAGGTGAAGATTATACAATCATTGGAGACTTAAATGCAAAAATAGGAAATGAAGAGGATGGTATAGTTGGAAATAATGTAGGGGAAAATGAAGCAGGCAAAGCACTGATCCAAATGGTAGAAAATGTTAAAGGAGTAATTGTAAATAGAGCAGAAAAATGTAAAGGTAAAGGGACAAGAGTAAACACAAGAAATAACGAGGAAAAATCTATATTAGATTATGTGATAACGAATAGGAGTGTATATGAGGACATAATAGATGTGAATATAGATGAGGAAGGAATGTACATGCTAACTAAATACAAAAACAAAGAAGTTAAAGAAACAGACCACAATACAGTAGTAATAGCAATGGATGATAAAATGAAAGAAGTAAGAAATGAAAATGTAAAAAAGTGGTACCGTACTTTAAAAAAGAAGGAGGATGGGAAAAGTTTAAAGAAATGACAGAGAAAAATGAAATTTTTGAGAGCATGTGGAAAAAAGTAAACAACCAACAACAAAGTATAGAAATTGAGTGGAATAAGTGGAAGGAAGCAGTGTACCGGTATACCGGCAATATACTGGATAGAGCATTTGGGAAAATAAGAATTTCAAAAAGGGTTAAACCAGGAAGAGATAAAAGGGTGAAGATAGTAATGGAAACAAAAAGGAAGATAAGGAAACAAATGGGATAAAACCAGAAAAGCAACCTTTATAACAGAAAGAAAAGAGATTGAACAAAATATAGTAAAATATATAAATGAAAATAAGGAAAGAAGAATAGAAGAAATTACTGATCAGCTTAATGATAAAAGAAATAATAGTGATACTCTGTGGAAGTTAAGAAGAAGACTTAACAAGAAACCCCAGTGGCAGTATATAGTGAAAGATAAAGATGGAAATGATATAAGAAACCCAGAGAATATCAAAGAAAAAGTTACAGAATACTATAAAGAGATATACAAAACAAATGACGTCTATCTATCTATCTATCTATAGCCCGACGCCCTAATCCCGCAAAGGGTGGCCGCAGACAAAACGCCTCCAAGTCACTCTGTCACCCACCATTTGACTCCCCTCCCCCCAACTCACCCCCCCCTCCCTCATATACCTCTCAACTCCATCCCTCCACCTCATCCTCGGTCTACCCCTCCATCTTCCTCCCTCCACCTCACCTACATACACCCTCTTAGTCAGTCTTTCATTCTCCATTCTCTCCACATGTCCAAACCACCTCAGTGTATTTCTCCTAATCTTTTCAACCACATCCACATCTACCCCACAACGTTCCTTCACTTCTTCATTCGTCAACCTGTCCCTCCACGTCACTCCACATGCTCCTCTCAAGTAACTCATTTCCACTGCTCTCACTCTTGACTTGTTCCCCTCTTGCAAGGTCCACGCCTCGCTTCCATACGTCAGGGTAGGGATCACAATACTATCATGCAGTGTCTTCTTAACTTCCATACTCACCTCCCTATTCCTCATCACCGCTTTCAGTGTACCAACAATCTTTCTTCCCTGCTGTACCCTTTCACGTACTTCATCCCCCAAAGTTCCATCCTTACTCATCACACTACCCAAGTACTTGAATGCACTCACATTCTCCATATCCTCACCATCCAACCTCACTGCACACTCTGTGACTTCATTCCTCTCAAACACCATAACTTTACTTTTGTTTACATTAACTTTCAGCTTCCTCCTCCTACACACTGTCCCAAATTCATTCACCAAACCTTGCAACTCCCATTCATTGTCACTCAACAATACTGTATCATCAGCAAACAGCAACACCGGAAGCTTCCAAATCTCACCCTCATTCATTAGGGCAACCCCCACATCCACTGCCCTACCTTGCACCTCCTTTACAACCCCATCCATATATATATTAAACAGCCATGGAGACATCACACACCCCTGTTTCAGTCCCACATTGAGATCAAAGAACTCACTCAGCTCACCATCCACTCGCACCGTAGCCCTAGCTCCCTCGTACATACTCTTCACAGCACTCAACAATTTCCCCTCCACTCCATATATTCTTAATACCTTCCACATACCTTGCCTATCTAATCTGTCATAAGCTTTCTCCAAGTCCATGAAGGCAGCATACACTTTCCTTCCCTTCTCTAGATACTTCTCCACTAAACATCTTAGAACAAATATCTGATCTACACACCCTTTTCCCTTCCTAAATCCCCCTTGTTCTTCTCCAACTAGCTCCTCTGTCATATGCCTAACCCTATCAATGAGTATTCTACCATATATTTTACCAGTCACACTAAGAAGGCAAATACCCCTATGGTTACCACATACTTCTCTCTCCCCTTTTCCTTTGTACAGAGGAACAATTATACCTGATTTCCAGTCCTCTGGAACCCTTCCCTCTTCCCAGGCCAATCTACACAACTTCCATATCCACTCCACAACAATCTCACCCCCATACCTAAGCATTTCACCACACACTCCATCAATTCCTGGGGCCTTTCCCAGCTTAATCTTCTTCATCGCTTCCACTACTTCCGACCTACTGATCTCTTCCTCCCTCCTCTCATCTCTTCTTCTCCCAGCCATTCCCCAACCACTTATACTCACACTGCTTTCACTCTCTACATTCAACAAATCCTCAAAGTGCTCCTTCCATCTCCTCAATTTCTCTCTCTTCTCCACCAACAATCTATTATTCCTATCTTTCACTCCCCCACTATTTCCCCTTTCACACTGCCTTACTTTCTTTACCTCCTTCCAAAACAATTTCTTACTCTCCCTCCATTTCACACTCAGATTCCTCCCAAACTCTTCATCCACTTTCTTCTTACTCTCCTTCACCAGTCTCTTAACCTCCCTTCTCCTGCTCACATACACATCTCTCTTCTCTCTCTCATCTTCTCCCCTACCTCTACTCGCCAACCATTCACCATATGCCTTCTTCTTTTGTTCGACAGCTCGTTTCACCTCATCATTCCACCATGCTGTCCCTTGCACACCCTTGCATCTCCTCTTCACTCCACAAACCGCCTCACACGCTGCGCTTATCTCTTCCGTGAATATCTTACATACGCCTTCCACCCCTTCCATCTGCTCTAGCTCATACCTTCCCAATCTTTCTTCCACTATGCTCTTATACTCTGTCCTTTTCTCACTATCTTGCAATTTCTCCACTCTTCTCACAGGAGCTGCTTCCTCCTGTCTTCCCCTTCGTCTCCTCAACCACTTTCTTTGCAGCTCTACCTTGGCCATCACTAAGTGATGGTCCGAGACTCCATTCCCCCACCCTCTCCACACCCTTGCATCCAACACTTGTCTTCTCATTCGCTCATCCACACACACGTAGTCTATCATTGCCTTTCGTTCAACAAGTTCACCATCCATCCTCCTCATTACTCTCCATGTATACCAGTGGATCATCTTATGACGAAAGTAGGTGTTGGCTACTGCCAACCCCTTACCAGCACAGATGTCCACCAAAGCACTACCATTCCCATCTACTTCAGCTGGCACACCCCACTGACCAACCACTCCATCCACTCGTACATTCCCAACTTTGGCATTCATGTCTCCAGTCAACAGCACTCTCTCGCTCCTCTCAAACTTATCCATACATGCTTCTACTCTCGCCCAAAACTCATCTTTCACTCTTGCCACTCGATCCTCTGTTGGAGCATACACACATACAATCGCCCATGCTTGTATACCTACTTTCATCCTCACCCATACAATCCTTGCACCCACTGTTCCATACTCTCTTATATTCTCCTTCCACTTCTTGCTTATCATCAGACATACTCCCTCTCTTGCCCTCTCATTCTCACTGACTCCCGCACATATACCTACACCGTATTCCCATTCTCTCATCCTTTCACCTTCCCATTTAGTTTCAGTCAATCCACATATATCCACTTTTGCATCATCAAACACCTGGACAATCTCTCTCTCTTTCACTTCATCATTCACTCCTCTCACATTCCACGTTCCTACCCTCAGAATGTCCTTTGTCCGTTCCTTAGTCGTCAGCGTATGGTCCGTCCGGGTCCGAGGCGCTTTATTTGCTTTTTTAGTTAGTTCTTTTTACGGGGTGGGGCACTAACCCACCACCAAATGACGTACGGTAACAAAAGGATATGAGGAATACACAGAATGCTTAGAGAGTATGATAAGAGAATGTTGGACGTATGAAAACAAGGAAGAGGAAAAATTAAGTGAAGAAGAGGTGAAAATGGTAATTACAAAGCTAAAGACTGGTAAAGCAACTGGTCCAGATAAAATTAGCAATGAAATTATTAAGAGATGTGGGAAAAGTATGCAGGATTCAATAATAAGAATGATGATGAAGTATATGAAAGAGAAATAATACCAAGTGAATGGCACAAGGCATACATAAAAAATATATATAAGGGAAAACGTAACAAGAAAGATTTAAATAACTAGAGAGGACTGATACTGAACTCACACCTGATGAAAATGATGGAGAAAATAATAGAAATGAAGGAGACAGAAAAGCTGGAGAATATGAGTGATTATCAGTGCGGGGCAAGGAAAGGAAAATCAGTGAGGGAACATCATTTTTTTATAAGAAATATTATTGAAGAAACACAGCAGAGAAAGAAAGAAATAACAGCAGTATATATTGATGTATCAAAATGCTTTGATAAAATGGTATTAAAGGAAGTAATGAAGGAGTTATGGCTAAAGGGAATAAAGGGTAAAGACTGAAGAATGATATAAGAAATTAATATGAAAAATGAGTCGATACCTATGACAGAAATTGGGGAATGTAAAGGAGTGTATGTACAGGCGATGATAAGACAGGGATCAGTGCTAGGGGCCAAAATTAGTTCAGTAGCTATGGATTCACTAAGCAGAATGATGAAGGAAAAAGAAAATAATTGGAAGATAGGAAATGTAAGGATAAGCCCATTAATATTTCAGGATGATATCATGGCAATAGAGAAAAATTACAAAATACAGGATACAATAAACACAACTGAAGTATTTCTAAAATTAAAAGACTAAAAATTAATGAACATAAAACAAAGCAATCAGCATTAGTTGGGAAGGGAAAAAACAGTAAAAATAAATGGTAAAGAAATTATAAGAACACAGAGTCATAAGTACCTGGGAAAAATTATACAAGAAAAAGGGAAACAGAATAATGAAGTGGAAAATATGGTAAATAAAGCAAGGGTAGCAGCAAGTGAATGTATTAATATTATAAATAGAAAAGAACTGAAAAAAAAGTAGAATTAAAATTGGGCTAAAATTATTTAATACTTGTGTATTACAAATAATGTTGTTTGGAGTGGAAAGTGGGAAAATATTAAGAGAACGAGAAAAGAAAGCTCTAAACAGTGTTCAAACTCAATTCTTAACAAAATTAATCAAAGTACCAAGGACAACACTGAAATGTGCTTTATTAAATGAAACAAAGGAAGAAAAAAAAGAACACAAAATTAACCAGAGAAAACTTGAATATTAAATTGAACTCAAGAATAGGGAAGAAGAAACTGTTGAAGTAAAGATGAGAAAACATTGTGAAGATTTTTAAAGAGAGTACGTGAGAGAAATAATAGACATTAAAGAAAAGTACAGCATACCTGAAGACTTAGAAACATTAGAAGAGAGAGTGGCAAAAAGGGTAATAATGACAAAAAACAAAGAAGAAATTTGTGAAGATATGAGAAAAGGGAGTAAGACAAAGGAATCAGTTGAACAAGAAATAGGCCTACAGAGATACCTAGAAGAAATAGAGTTTGAAAGCGCAAAGATAATATTTTTGATGCGAACCAAAATGTTAGAAGTGAAGGAAAATTATAAGAAAAAGTATGAGCCTAACCTAATATGTGACATGTGTCAAGAAGAGAATGAAAATCAGCATCATTTATTCATACGTGAAGCATATGAGGATTTAACAAGAGAAATTAAAGGAAAAGAATCAATAACAGAAATACTAAAACAAAATGAATTACAGGTTGTTGCAAATACAGTGGGCAGAAAAATGAAACCAGAGAAGTAATTTGGAATAAGGAGCAACATAGAAATGAACAATAGAGACTGAAAAAAGAATAAGAATAATAATAAATAAATAAAGCCATCTTGTTTGTAGACAAGAACTCCTGGATGGGAGAGGGTGCCAGCAACAACAACAACAACAACAAGAGGACCTGGAGCGGTGGCGTCTTCGTCGTGGGTCTACCCCTCAGAGGCTGTCGAAGGGAAGAGGAGGACAGCATGGGGGCCAAACCACCGCAAACCCCCCCAGCCCCTCACGGGGCTCGAGTACCTGGGAGCTGCTTCGGTCACCCGGGCAAGTACCACATCTCCCAACACAACACACACAACAACACCGTTTTTTCTGCACCGAGAAATGACTCCCCAGCTGTCATTTCTCGACGACTTCTTCTAGCCGGGGACATTGAGAGCAGTCCAGGACCCACCAACAAATACATATGTCCAACATGCTCAAAACCTATCACATCGAGCCAAAAGACAAAGGGTTCAGTTCAGTGCAACTCCTGCAAGAACTGGACCCATTACACCTGCACAACACTTGCTTCCAGAAAACATTACACAAACACATGGACCTGCTCCTTATGCTCCTTCCCCTCACCCATCAACCCCCCTTCCAATCCTACTCCTACTTCCTTCACACCTCCACAGCCAAACCCACCGACCCTTCCCACACCATCCAGTCCCCCAGCTCCTCCCATTCCAACCCATCCTAGTCCACCTCAACCCTTACCTCCATCACAACCTCCTCCTACCCCTTCCCCTCCACCCACACCACCTACCCCCCGTGCTGCAGCAGCCAACACACATCGCACACACAACATAAACGTCCTTCAGTTAAACATAGATGGCATAAACACAAAAAACATGAACTCACACAATTCATCAAACAACAGAACATACACATTGCCATCTTACCAGAAACAAAACTACACAGAGCACAGAAAACACCGACATTTCATAACTACACCACCATTGGACAAGACCGGGCCGACGGCGGTGGCGGTGGACTCATCACCCTGGTGCACAGATCCATCAACTTTGCAGATACCAGTGCACACACAACGTCACTTTTCCCCCCACATGATACCAAAACAGAAATACAGTCAATTAAAATACGCACTGGTAACAAATCACACATAACAATCGCTAACACATAGGCCTACATTCCCCCCCAGTCGTCCCCCACAGTACCACACAATTACTCTCCACAGATACACCACATCACTAACATACCCAACATCATCCTGGGTGGGTGATTTCAACGCCAAGTCGTCGGCCTGGCATGTCAACAACCCTGACACAGACAGAGGGCTGGTACTACAATCCCAGACAGTTCATCTTTTCATACTTAACAGTCTAGACCAACATACCCATATCCCACACCAAGCCCTCTTCCTCCCATCGTCTCCAGACATCACCTTCTGCTCCCCAAACCTCGCCCCCACTACATCATGGAGAGTGGTCAAAACCCTAGGTTCTGATCACCTCCCAATCATCATCACTACCAAAACCAGAATCACCCCAGCTGGCCACAAACACACATACACTAATTATAAGAGAGCCAACTGGGAGGCCTTTGTAACTGAAACAGAACAACATTTCGAAACACTAAACAGTACACCCATCACAAACATCAACACCGCTGTGCACACTTTCAATACAATCATACAAAATGCAGACAAAAGACACATCCCTAGAGGCAACAGAAAGAGAGACAACCCCAACTTCACACCAGAAATTCAAGGCCTCATCAGACAACGGGACACATTGCGACACTCCCCAACACCCCATACACAAGACACCATACAACAAATACAAGAACTCAACACTCAGATAAACAATAAAATATCAGAACAGCAAACACTAAACTGGAAAAATTACCTCCAAACACTTGACCACAAAACAAACATCAGCAAACTATACAAAACACTAAACAGCATCACACATTCCAACAGCAACACCACACAATCACACGCTGCCATCACAACAACAGACACCATACCCTCAAACAAACAACAAGCAAACACTCTCATCTATCACTTTTCACAAGTCAGCCATCTAAACCCCCATCCCGAAGACCGACGTATCATCCGACGTAAGAGACAGTTCACCACTGACCCAAAGTATGCACCTTTCACTTACAACCAGACGAAGCACATCATTAACAACCTCAACCACTCATCTGCCTGTGGACCAGACAACATAAGCAACATTCACCTTAAACACCTAGGACCACAAGGCATACAAGCACTCACCAACATATCAAACTACAGCTACTCATACAACATAATACCCAACATCTGGAAGCATGGCAATATCATCACTATCCCTAAACCCAACAAAGACCCCACGTTACCCTCCTTACATCGCCCCATCACACTCCTCTGCACCCCATCTAAAGTCACTGAACGACTGGTACTACAACTAGTCACACCTCACATTCCCCTAGCCCAGTCACAACATGGCTTTAGGCCACTACACTCCACAAACACTCTTCTTACAGACCTTACACAGAGTTTTTGATGGCATGAATTCAGCTAGGCCACCACACACAACACTCCTAGTCACACTAGACATTAGCAAAGCTTTTGATGCTATCCCCCGCCACAACCTCACAAACAAAATACTCAACACAAACATGCATAATAGCACAAAAAGATGGCTGGCAAACTACCTAGCAGGCAGATGTGCACACGTAACATTTGCCGGTCAGTCTTCTAACATCAGAAACTTCACAAACAGTGTCCCCCAAGGATCTGTTTTGTCCCCTTCCCTCTTTAATCTATACATGTACGACGTACCCTCACCCCACACACCACAGATACACATAGCTTCCTATGCAGATGATTTAACACTTACATGTACACACCAAAATGCAAACACAGCTGCACACATCATTCAACCTTACCTCAACACACTACACGAATGGTTCACCACAAACAGGCTCAAAATAGCCCCAGCCAAATCTACAGTGACTCTTCTCACAAACTGGACAGCAGAACACAGTCACATCCCACACCTCACCATAAACAACACTCCCCTACCACACACACATACACTCAAAATCCTTGGTGTAACATGCAATACATCAATGTCATTTAACCCCTTAACCACGGGGCGTCACTTTCGTGACGCTTGGGAGCAAGGGATCATACCGCGGGGCGTCGCTTTTGTGATTGTGTTATTTTGAATTCACCCGGGCTTCCAAGTGGGGGCTTGTATCATCTATTAGTACTGCCAATGTCCAGCACTAGTCAGCACTCCTAATCTCATCTGTACTCCCATCCATTGTTGACAATTTAGCCATTTCTCCCCGTTCTTGACTCCCCTCCCTACCCCCCCTCCATTACCCTATCCTCTCGCCTGCCTGGCCGTGCTACGCTAAGTAAATCTTCCCTGGAATTTTTCACTGATTTCATCCATTGAAATAAGCCCTATGCCCTATTCTTATACCAAATAATATATACAAGAAAGAAATAAGGTCAGTGAGAGTGCCATACACCTGGAATTGGCTAATTATCACCTGACAACACTTCACGTGCACTCGTTCGCTAATTTTCGCTATTTCCCCTTGAACTATGCCGTATAATCTATTTTCGTAATAAATATACATATAAGGAGGGAAGGGAGAAGCCTAAGTGATATTTACATTCACCTGGAACTACCTAATTTATAATGTATTGTCTAAATTTCCTGCCAATCATTTCACTGCTATAAATAGCTGTGTCAAGAGGCTAAACGTTGGCAGTGCTGATTTCCCTAGGTAGGCCTCCACCCTGGCCCACCCTTATCAGTTCACTCTCATCTTCCAGTGTGGGGGTACGTCTGTTCGCTCTTGCTAGCTTCAGGGCCTTTCCACCCCCATGCAAAGGGCCCTGTGACCTTTACCCCCTACTAAACCTCGTGTAGAAAGAGGTAAAGGGCTGACAGTTGATAAAAGAATAACTACGATCTTTCCGTTGAGTAAAACAGTGCAAGTGGAATTGTAAATAATGTGTAAATAATGTGTAAACAGCAAATGAAAGTATTGAATGTAAATATACGTGAACAGTGGAAAATAGTTTTATAAGTTACTTCAAGTGACAGTGCATAACACAGTGTAAATAAAATAGAAATGTAAATAACGTAAATAAAAGAGAGAACGTAAATAGAAAGGTAAATGAGTAGTATTATAAGAATATGAGTATATACCCTGGGAGTAATGAAAGTGAAAGTTTCACTCTAGCATGGCTGAATACTATGGGTTATGAGAGGGAAATTGAAAGTGACTTTCACTCTCAATGCTAGTATACAGGACGAGAAAGTGAATGCTACGTATTTTACTGAAAGAAATTGAATCCCTACAGTGACAATAAACTAATACTACTGAAGGAAACTTATGGATAAAGACTGTAGATATATATAAGTGTTATATAGTAATAGAAATATAAAGTGTGAGGGGTTTTATGAATAATAAATGACAGAGTACTAAGAGCGAACTACCGCAAGTGCGACGGTCAGACGCAATCGTATTTTTCATTGCTTTCACAGTTTTTTTTTTTTTTTGGAGTATGGATCCCAAACTACTTGAAAATCATAGAGTAGTGTTTATAGTGTTAATATCTGGCTGTGGTAATCATATTACGGGTTGTCGGGAAGTGTAAAGTGGAGACTTCGTTACCCAACTTCAGAGGTCTCCACAAGTCCTACAGTAACCGACGAAGGCTCAACAAACATTCCAGGAGAAAGCTGAAGGTATGTGCCATAAGCATATATAATTTTAATATTCTAGGACTAATAACTGATTTTTGGCAAATATTTTTTGAGAGTGTGTCGGAGCCCGAATAACCCCGCAGCACACGCAAAACATTGGTAAACATGCCCGCGGTGTAGGGGTTAAACAACACATCACAAACATGAAAAATAAAATAACACCAAGACTCAATGCTTTGAGGTCACTTGCCCATACAACATTCGGACACAACAAAGAAACCACCACCACAGTATACAAACAATACATACGTTCAGTGATGAATTATGCAAGCCCTGCCTGGGCTTCTAACCTGACCAAAACACACTACAACACTCTACAGACCATACAGAACAAGGCCCTAAAAATAATCACAGGCTGCACAGCTACTACACCCACAGACCACCTACATAAAGAATCCAAAGTCCTCAAAGTCAAGGATCACCTAGACATGAGAGGCACCCAGTTTCTTGCTGCAGCCTCCACAACCCACAACATCCACTACAGTACATGGCAGCACATCCGCCCACACCAAGGAACATCAAAACAACACCCAGCACACGATACCATACACAAATACTATCATCTCTCCCCCCCTCGCCCACCTCAGATTAGCTTCCAGAAGCATATCCACACTCAGATCACTCGCCGCTCCATTCAGTCACTTAAAGACAACACAGCTGTATTCACGGCCTCCTGACATCCACCCTTCTGAATCCTACATTCCTCGTGAGGACAGGGTCCACTTGGCCAGGCTGAGATGTGAGCACCATCCAGCCCTCTTAAGCTACCAGAAGAGGCTGGATGACTCCGTCACTGATGCCTGTCCAGGATGCAACACAGCACCCCATACTATTAAGCACATTATGAAAGACCGCATTGCACACAATCATCTACGCCAACAACACAACATACACTTTTTGAGAGCTCTGTGGGAAAGCCCAGTCTCGGCCATGGCCTTCCTAACGGACTCGGAGCTATTCGGCCAGACTGCCTAGGGAACGACTACTACTACTACTACAACAACAAGATAATGTGCCTTGAAAATCACAAAAATAATACTGAAAGTGTTATCACTGATTTTACATATAATATACATATATATATATATATATATATATATATATATATATATATAACATACATATATATATACCGTATATATATATATATATAATATATATCTCATATATAAATATATATATAATATACATATAATATATATATATATATATATATATATATATATATATATACATATAATATATATATATATATATATATATATATATATATATATGAGAATAGGTATGAGAATAGGTATATGTGCGGGAGTTAATGAGAATGAGAGGGCAAGAGAGGGAGTATGTCTGATGATGAGCAAGAAGTGGAAGGAGAATATACAGTAAGAGAGTATGGAACAGTGGGTGCAAGGACTGTATGGGTGAGGATGAAAGTAGGTATACAAGCATGGGCGATTGTATGTGTGTATGCTCTGACAGAGGACCGAGTGGCGAGAGTGAAAGATGAGTTTTGGGCGAGAGTAGAAGCATGTATGGACAAATTTGAGAGGAGCGAGAGAGTGTTTTTGATTGGAGACATGGATGGCAAAGTTGGGAATGGACGAGTGGATGGAGTGGTTGATCAGTGGGGTGTGCCAGCTGAAGTAGATTGGAATGGTAGTTCTTTGGTGGACATTTGTGATGGTAAGGGATTGGCAATAGCCAACACCTAATTTCGCCATAAGATGATCCACCGGTATACATGGAGAGTAATAAGGAGGATGGATGGTGAGTTTGTTGAACGAAAGGCAATGATAGACTGTGTGTGTGTGGATGAGCGAATGAGAAGACAAAGTGTTGGATGCAAGAGTGTGGAGAGGGTGGGGGAATGGAGTCTCGGACCATCACTTAGTGATGGACAAGGTAAAGCTGCAAAGAAAATGGTTGAGGAGATGAAGGGAAAGACAGGAGGAAACAGCTCCTCTGACAAGAGTGGAGAAATTGCAAGGGAGTGAGAAATTGGCAGAGTATAAGAGCATAGTGGAAGAAGGTATGACCTAGAGCAGATGGAAGGGGTGAAGGATGTATGTAAGATATTCACGGAAGAGATAGGCGCTGCGTGTGAGGTGGTTTGTGGAGTGAGGAGGAGATGCAAGGGTGTGCAAGGGGCAGCATGGTGGAATGATGAGGTGAAACGAGCTATGGAACAAAAGAAGAAGGCATATAGTGAATGGTTAGCGAGCAGAGGTAGGGGAGAAGATGAGAGAGAGAAGAGAGAGGTATATGTAAGCAGGAGAAGGGAGGTGAAGAGACTGGTGAAGGAGAGTAAGAAGAAAGTAGATGAGTTTGGGAGGAATCTGAGTGTGAAATGGAGGGAGAGTAAGAAATTGTTTTGGAAGGAGGTAAAGAAAGTAAGGCAGTGTGAAACGGGAAATAGTAGAGGAGTGAAAGTTATGAATAATAAATTGTTCGTGGAGAAGAGAGAGAAATTGAGGAGATGGAAGGAGCACTTTGAGGATTTGTTGAATGTAGAAAGTGAGAGCAGTGCGAGTATAAGTGGTTGGGGAATGGCTGAGAGAAGAAGAGATGAGAGGAGGGAGGAAGAGATCAGTAGGGTGGAAGAAGTGGAAGCAATGAAGGAGGTCAAGTTGGGAAAGGCCCCAGGAATTGACGGAGTGTGCGGTGAAATGCTGAGGTATGGGGGTGAGATTGTTGTGGAGTGGATATGGAAGTTGTGTAGATTGGCTTGGGAAGACGGAAGGGTTCCAGAGGACTGGAAATCAGGTATAATTGTTCCTTTATACAAAGGAAAAGGGGAGAGAGAAGTATGTGGTAACCATAGGGGTATTTGCCTTCTTAGTGTGATTGGTAAAATATATGGTAGAATACTCATTGATAGTGTTAGCCATATGACAGAGGACCTAGTTGGAGAAGAACAAGAGGGATTTAGGAAGGGAAAAGGGTGTGTAGATCAGATATTTGTTCTAAGATGTTTAGTGGAGAAGTATCTAGAGAAGGGAAAGAAAGTGTATGCTGCCTTCATGGACTTGGAGAAAACTTATGACAGAATAGATAGGCAAGGTATGTGGAAGGTATTAAGAATATATGGAGTGGAGGGGAAATTGTTGAGTGCTGTGATGAGTATGTACGAAGGAGCTAGGGCTATGGTGCAAGTGGATGGTGAGCTGAGTGAGTTCTTTGATCTCAATGTAGGACTGAAACAGGGTGGTTTGATGCCTCCATGGCTGTTTAATATGTACATGGATAGGGTTGTAAAGGAGGTGCAAGGTAGGGCAGTGGATGTGGAGGTGGCTCTAATAAATGAGGGTGAGATTTGGAAGCTTCCGGTGTTGCTGTTTGCTGATGATACAGTATTGTTGAGTGAAGATGAATAGGAGTTGCAAGGTTTGGTGAATGAATTTGGGACAGTGTGTAGGAGGAGGAAGCTGAAAGTTAATGTAAACAAAAGTAAAGTTATGGTGTTTGAGAGGAATGAAGTCACAGAATGTACAGTGAGGTTGGATGGTGAGGATATGGAGAATGTGAGTGCATTCAAGTACTTGGGTAGTGTGATGAGTAAGGATGGAACTTTGGAGGATGAAGTGCATGAAAGGGTACAGCAGGGAAGGAAGGTTGTTGGTTCACTGAAAGCAGTGATGAGAAATAGGGAGGTGAGTATGGAAGTTAAGAAGTCACTGCATGATAGTATTGTGAACCCTACCCTGACGTATGGAAGCGAGGCGTAGACCTTGCAAGAGGGGAACAAGTCAAGAGTGAGAGCAGTGGAAATGAGTTACTTGAGAGGAGCATGTGGAGTGACATGGAGGGACAGGTTGACGAATGAAGGAGTGAAGGAACGTTGTGGGGTGGATGTGGATGTGGTTGAGATTAGGAAAAATACTCTGAGGTGGTTTGGGCATGTGGAGAGAATGGAGAATGAACGACTGACTAAGAGGGTGTATGTAGATGAGGTGGAGGGAGGGAGAGGGAGGGGTAGACCGAGGATGAGGTGAAGGGATTGAGTTGAGAGGTATATGAGGGAGGGGGGAGTGAGTTGGGGGTAGGGTAGTCAAATGGTGGGTGACAGAGCGACTTGGAGGCGTTTTGTCTGCGGCTACCCTTTGCGGGATTAGGGTGTCGGGCTATATATATATATATATATATATATATATATATATATATATATATGCCTTGAAATATGCCTTGAAAATCACAAAAATAATACCGAAAGTGTTATCACTGATTTTACATATATACTGTGTGTATATATATATATATATATATATATATATATATATATATATATATATATATATAAAAAATCAGTGATAACACTTTCGGTATGATTTTTCTTATTATCAAGGCATATTATGGAGTAAAAGGGTTCCAAATATATATATATATATATATATATATATATATATATATATATATATATATATATATATATATAAATATATCGGTATAAATCAGCCATTACAAGTCCACTGCAGAACAAAGGCCTCCCCCAACCTTCTCCACGAATTCTTTGTCTGAGCTAGTCTTTGCCACGTTTTCCCTGCAAGTTTCTCTATCTCATCTCTCCACTTTCTGGCATTTTTCTGTCACGCTTACAATCTCATGGTGTCCAGTCAGTCAGCCTCCTGCTCCAACAGTT
This sequence comes from Coenobita brevimanus, assembly GCF_032717465.1. Lineage (NCBI taxonomy): Eukaryota > Metazoa > Arthropoda > Malacostraca > Decapoda > Coenobitidae > Coenobita > Coenobita brevimanus. The sequence continues at coordinate 15,335,643 of NC_137039.1, read as the reverse complement.
ATCCCTTATTCTTGCTACATGGCCTGTCCACCTCTATTTCTGTTCTTTTACAACTTCTGTAATGTGTCTGACTTGTCTGCTCTCTCACCCAAGTTAGTCTCTTCCTGTCTCTTGAAGATATTCCTAACATTGACCTTTCCATTGCTCTCTGAGAGCGAATTAATTTATTTTCCATCGATAATGTCAGTTTCCAGGTCTCACAGCCATACGTCATAGCTGGAATTATACTTCCGTTATATGCTTTTCGTTTCGTACAAACTGGCAAGCTACTATTCAATAATGTCTCTATGTTTGCCGAAAGCTTTCCATCCAATTGTAATGCGTCTTTTTATTTCGCTATCATGGTCTTTCGATTATTTCAGTAACTGAACCAAGGAACTGTACTCCTCGACTTCTTCAAGCATTTCTTTGCTCATTCTGATGACGCTGTTAGGTGTATGTGGATTAAACATTAGTTTTAATTCAGTCCATATTTAGCCCTATTTTGAGACTTTCTCTGTTCAGGTAATTTAGGATTTCTTGCAATGTCTCTGCTGTTTCTGAGATTAGGACAGTGTTATCTGCAAATCTTAAATGGATTAACTTTTCTCCATCTATGTTCACTCCTCTGTTTTCCCAGTCTAACTTTTTGAAAATACTTTCTAGGCATGCAGCAAATATTTTTGGTGAAATTGTACCTTCCTGATGCACGCCCTTCACAATCTTAATTTTTTTCCGAGTCCTTATGTAATTTAACTGTAGTAGTTCCCTCTTTAAATATTTTTGAGCAGTTTTCCAATGTTCTCATTCACAACTAGTTCTAGCAGTGAATTTATGATTGCTATGTGCTTCACTGAGTCGAAAGCCTTTTCGTAATCAGCAGAAGTTAAACACGGTGGTTTATTATATTCTGTAGTTTTCTCAGCTGATTCATTGTGTGTAGATGATCAGTAATAGAATACCCGCTTTGGAATCCTGCCTGTTCACAAGGTTGCTTTTCCTCCAAATTTGTTATTTTTCTGTTCGTAAGGACTTTAGTGAAAAGTTTGCAAATGACGGATAATATGCTACTGGGTCGATAGTTACTAAGATCTTTTGAGTCACTTTTTTTTGTAAAGTAAAATAACTATTGCATTTCACCATGTTTTGGGAATTTTCTTCTTTTTTATATATTGAGCAAGTAAGTGAGCAAACCTGTTTTGTACTTCTACACCTGCATCCAACAATAAATCTGCTATTATTCCATCTTCTCCCGGAGCCTTCTCTCTCTTCATATTTTTAAGATAAATATTTGCTTCGTCTGGTGTTACCTCAATTATTTTACTTGAGTCAACTGAAAAGATAGCTATTGGTATTACTGTCTTTGATGCATACAGTTCTTTGTAAAATTCTTCAACTCTCTTCACCATCTTATCGCTGCATTTAACGGCCTCAGAGTTTTTGTCTTTCATTGATTTATTTTGTTGCTTTACTTCGGACCTGTTTCGGACTTCTTGCTTTTTTGAAGGTTTCATTGATCTGATCCATGCCTCTTTTTCATTTTTCTTCTCTTTTTCTCTTGTTGATAAGATATTTAATTCCGCTCGTTCTATTTCATCTTTGTTTTTACTTTCATTTCATTTTTTTTTTTCATAAGATCGAGTATCTTTTCTGAATACTTCTTGGCTGTGGTTGTATTAAGTTTTCCCACTACCTCCGCTGATATATATATATATATATATATATATATATATATATATATATATATATATATATATATATATATATATATTTATATATATATATATATATATATATTTATATATATATATATATATATATATATATATATATATATATATATATGTATATATTCTTATCAACAAGAGAAAAAGAGAAGAAAAATGAAAAAGAGGCATGGATCAGATCAATGAAACCTTCAAAAAAGCAAGAAATCCGAAACAGGTCCGAAGTAAAGCAACAAAATAAATCAATGAAAGACAAAAACTCTGAAGTCGTTAAATGCAGCGATAAGATGGTGAAGAGAGTTGAAGAATTTTACAAAGAACTGTATGCATCAAAGACAGTAATACCAATAGCTATCTTTTCAGTTGACTCAAGTGAAATAATTGAGGTAACACCAGACGAAGCAAATATTTATCTTAAAAATATGAAGAGAGGGAAGGCTCCAGGAGAAGATATTATATATATATATATATATATATATATATATAGTCTGTGATAACACTTGCAGTATTTTTGTGTGATTTTCAAGGCATGTTTTGATGGATAAATGAAACACACGATAAATTATGTGGAATGAGTGTGTATCATACGGAGTACTAGTAATTAAACCAATTGTACTTTTTTAATTTCCTAATAAAACATGCAGTGTTTCTTGTTCTCGTTTCAGAGATTATTACAGTAGTGTTATAAAGTCTTGAATTCTTCATGACCGAAAACTGCCATTCCTAACTTAGCAATTTTAGCTTAGATGGAAATATTAAACAGGCTTTCATTGCCATGAGAATGTGCAACAAGGTAAGAATATGCATTTGCTTTGTGATACATTTGCACACTTTGTAAGGATACATTCATTTTTTCAGTTCTAGTTGCCCCTATACACCATTAGGACACCTGGGTCTCAGACTCACAAAATAGAAAAAAAAAATACTTGTGTTTTACTGAATCCTTGACAAATCTACAACCTTTTTGGTTCAATTTACTATGCAATAATTAATATACAATTAAAATTAACATTTAAAGCATTTTAGGCAAATTTTTGAAAAAAATCTTTACAGTTTCTGTTTACATGGACCCCATAAGAAAAGAAACGACACAATGATGCTCGCACTGCTGTCAAAGCTAGTGGCATGAAGGGTCTTCGTGGTGTGGAGAGGGCAATTCACAGGGTGAAAAAATTTGCATCACACAACAGTAAATTTCAGCTCCCCTTATCCAGTACACCTGGGTCTCACAGACCCAGTGTTATACACTAATGTGTTATACACGAAAACAGAAGGAGACCAGGAAAACCACACAGCCACCTTTAGCATCGGCATCCAAACCTAGGAAGCTAATGAGAAGGACAGGGGTCCCTGGCATATAGTAGTTGCTAAAACAGTAAGTGGCAAAAAGTGGCCAGGTCTCTCAGACTCAGGTGTACGTTTTATGTGATTCAGAAAACACCAACATTTACATTCTTACAATGTAAAGACAGAGCAGTAGCAATAAGCAGGATGGGGTTTGCTGATGTGCAGCGAAGGATGTTGGTGCCATATAATGTAAGGGTGGTAGAAGTTAAGAAGTATGTGAAGCAGTTGAAAAATAGGGAGGCATCAGGTGTTACTGAGATATTTGGAGAAGTGATCAAAAGTAGTAGAAAGACTGAAATGAAAGGTTTGTCAGAAATGTGGATTTCAGTGAGTGGATTTTTTTCCGAAGAGTGCAAGATGGCTGTAGGTGTGCCCTTCCACAAAAACAAAGGTGATGGAACTGCAAAATTTATCGTGATATAAGACTGTTGAGTGTTCGAGGAAAAGAGCATGGAATAAAGCAAGGAATATATCCGAAGGCTTGGTGATTGATGAACAGAAAGGCATTAGAAGCAGTAACGAATGGGTAAATATTCACAGTGAGGGTGATGGTGAAAAAAGCTTGTGAAAGGACTGTATGGTTTTTATGACATTTATGGATCTAACAAGCATGCTACAAAGTAAATAAAGAAGTTTATGGAAGGTTTTTCCTATGTACGATATACTGTAGAATTTAAGCGGTTGGTTGCTTTTAACCCGCCAAGTGCCGGGCACCCCAGACATAAAATGGCAAGCCAGTGCCAGCCAATTTTCGATTTTTTTAAGGCTAAAATGATAGATTTTGATGTGGAAAAAAAAAAAAAAAAAAACGAACATGACCATTAAATGACTCACTGGAGGCTAGAGTGCATTTTCTGGAAGTCCCCAGTCCGACCCTCAGATGTTGTATCCCAGAAGAACTGCAGCGAAGGTGAGAGAAAATCTCGTTTTCTAAGAAGGTAAACTCAGGTATTCTGGCCAATGTTACTCTGGGAAGGTCTAGGAATGTTTTTTACACTTTTCAGTTCAGTTCATATGCATAAATTTTTTTTCACTGGATTTCATACATAAAACATCTCTTCCCATATAAATCACTTAATACTCTAACACCTGTCACCTGTCACGTATCTCTCTCACTGTGCATCCTTCGTCTTACATTTACGGTAACTTACGTACAACTTTACTTCACTATGTACTGCACTTACGCTTTTGGTAAATTATTTACAACATGCCTTCAGTATACACAGACACTGTAAGAGTGTTCCTGAGTGTCTCACTGTGAATACATCGTCATACACTTACAATAACAACATTCCTTCATCACCTCTCTCATCCAAAGGCTATGGGGAAGTGTGGGGGATAGAGAACACTTTCCCTCGATGTGCTGGGAAATGTAGCATGTTGGGAAATGTAGCAAAAGGAGGAACACTTTCACAAGATGTGCTGGGTGTGGGGAATTGGGGAACACTTTCTGTGGATGTGCTGGGTGCGGGGAATGGGGGGAACACTTTGTCCTGAGGTGCTGGGTCACGTGGGTCCGAGGGATAGCGCGAGCGAGATGACTCACCCATGTCCCCAGCCAGTGGAATATTCCCAAATCTCCCTCTCTTCCTCCTAACATTCCAACCCCATGTGGGGAAATCCTCAGCTTCCCCAGCCACCCAGGAATACTAGAAGCCTCACCTTCCTCCTCTGAATCCTCCTCTTTGTCACATAGGGCTAGGCGATGACGTGCTGATGGCCTCATCCCTCGGGCACTAGCATACCCCACATACGTGGATTTCCTTGGTGTGGGTATTTCCTCCTCACTAGTACTTTCATCTTCAGGTTGCACATAATCCTAATATTGTACATCATTGTCAACGTCGCTTTCGCCAGTGTAGGGTACCTTCAGGAGCTCTTGAATCTCCTTGTCAGAGAGTTCGTAGTGAGACGTGACTGTACAGTATAAGTGGTACAAGCAGAGCGAGGGCGATGACTCAGCACGTGGGTGTATGGGCCTGAGCACCTGAGGCCAGGTGGTGGAAGAGTTGACGTACATCCTTACCAATTTCTGTGCACCTAGTTTGAAAATTGTGCTCCCCATTATTTTTTGGAAAAAATGACGTTTTAAAACGGCACTGGAACTGAACGCGCAGTTGCATAATGCCATTTTAAAATGGCACTGGCATGGGGCGGGTTAAATGTTTGTGTGATGGAGGTGAATCCTTTTTTTTGAGGGGGGGGGAGGGCAGGGCTAGACAGTTGTTTAAGCCATTTGAGAGTGCTAAGGATGTGTGACCTCCTGCTGCCTATTCAGTATTCATATGGATGGGCTTAAGGAAAAAGGAAAAATAATAATCCAGTCATTGAGAATTGGATGAGAAGAGCAACGAATAGTGAGGAGTTGAATTTTTTAAAACTGGAATATTCAGATGATGTTGTGCTGTTGGCTAATTGCCTATTTAACGAGAACTTTTCACACAGGATCATAGCTTTGTTGATATCTGTGAATGTCATGCCTTGGGAGTAAATGTAGATAACAGTAAAGTGACAGTTGTTGAGAAAGAGGGTGACTCCTGCTTCACGTTCTGGTGAAAGGAGAGAGACTTGAATTGGTGAGACAGGTTAAGTACCTGGGTGTAATAACAGAATAGACAGGCAAATATGCAAAGGAAGAGGAAGACAGAATGACACAGGGAAAGAAAGTGGATGGTGTTATGAAGGAATATTAGTACCCAGAGTAACATATGGATATGAGACTCTGGTGTGGTACGAAAAAGAAAAGTCAAGAGTTACTGGAGTGAAGATGGAGTTCTTGAGAGTCGTGTGTGGAATGTTGCGAGTGGATAAGAGAAGAAATAGTGTGATTCGTAAATAGGTGGCAGTGTGTGTGGACAGCAAACTAAGTGAGCTTTTTTATCTGAATGTTGAGGTGGAATAAGGGTGTGTAATGTCTCACTATTCAGTTTATACATGAGTGGAATTATAAATGAGCTGCAAGGTAGGGCAGTCGATGGTGGAGTGTCTCTAAAGAGAGAAGTTAGGGTTTGGAAAATTCCTGTAATGTTGTTTGCTGACAGTATTGCATTGCTTAAGGGAGATGAATGTGAGCTGCAAGGCTTGGTGAATGAGTCTGGGAGTGTATGTAGGAATGGAATATAAAAATTAATATGGATTAGAGTAAGGTTATGGTTATTGAAAGAAATGAAGTCAGAATGATCAGTGAAGCTGGTTGGTGAGGAAATGGAGAATGTGAAGTACATGAAAGGGTACACAGGGAAGAAAAATTTATAGTTTACTGAAAACAGTGATAAGGCATAGGGAAGTGCATATGGAAATAAACAAGTCACTGCATGACAGTACTGCAATCCAAGCTGTAACAGACGGAAGTGAAGCTTGGGCCTTGTTGAAAGAACGCAAGTCAGTAGGAGCAGTGGAAAGGAGATATATGAGAGAAGCATGCACTCGTGGAGTTACCTGCAGGGACAGACAGATGAGGAAGTAACGGATTCTTGTAGCATTAATGTGGATGTGACTGGAAGTGTATGGAGAAATACTATGGGATGGTTTGGCCATATGTAGGGAACAGAATGAGAAACTGACTAGGAAGGGGTATTTGAGTGAGGGGAAGGATGAGAATGACCAAAGATAAGATGGAGGGATGGAGATGATATACGAGAGGGTGGGGTGTGAGCTGGAGGAGGGCAGCCAAATGGCAGAGGACACAGTGACGTGAAGGCGATTGGTTTGTGGCCGCCCTTATGGAAATGAGGCATCGACCTACAGATAGACAGTGAATAATTTGGAGTAAAGTAGTCCATGCGCAACAGAGCTGAAGAAAACGTGCTCTGAAATATGGTGAAAGGGAAAAAAAAGAATATAGATAAGGTGGTGTGGAGGGTGCATGAGTGTGAGTTTCAATGTGGGAAAGGGCATGATATATATATATATATATATATATATATATATATATATATATATATATATATGTGTGTGTGTGTGTGTGTGTGTGTGTGAGAGAGAGAGACAGACAGACAGACAGACAGACAGAATGAGAGAGAGGGAGGGGGGGTACTGAACCTGCCTAGACTAGAAAACTGACAAGGGTTCGAACTGTCTGATAAATAAATATGAGTCTGTATGTGGACAATTGCACTTATCAGCTGAAGCCAGGATCCCAGGGGCTTGAATGCTGGGTTTATGGGTGTGTCCCCGATTTCATTGGTCTTGCCGTTGATTACTTCTCCCACTATTGCAGTCGTCCCTGTTCCTGCCTGCCTCTACTCTTTACTGCATCTATGCAGGAAAAAAGTGGTGGGATGATGATGATGATGATGATGATGATGATGGTGATGATGGATCAGTAAAACCGCTTGATGACCTGCGAAAAATATGGTTAAACAATAATAGGCAATTGCTTAGTTAATGGAAAATAGTTTACCATTAAATTGATACTAAAAATAATGCCGTAACTTTCGCATCTTATAGAGTGCAACTGAACATAAATTGATTATATGCCATAATAACCCTCGTACAGTCCACTGACAAAAATCTAAGCAATTTTGTTCTGCTGTTTCAGGTGGAGCAGTCAGAGTCACTGATACACTGAACGCCATACTCAGAACTTCACAGCAAAGCTCCTTCATTCTTTTCGTCTGGCAGGAAAGCTCACCGGTAAATAATTGTCCTCATTCAGCCTCTAGATGTGCAACTGCTATTTCCCGATAAGAAGAGAAAAAGAAAACAATATTCTTACGGGATGTACACAATTTATATTCGCAGATTCATTCTGAAATTAGACTGTTGAGGAATTAAATACATTTATTGTTCATCTGTCTTCTATGGAAGAAATTGTCAATGACTCTACATATTAGATTACATGAGATTATAAAACAATTTTATAATGCACGGTAACTTACTAAAACTGAATTACATGATGTGTCATACATGGCAGTCACGCTGTCCCACAGTATGCTAGTCTGTCAGTTGCATGAACGTTACAACAGAAGCATCAGTGAAAAGAGTGGTTTAATATGAACCAAAGCCTCAGTTGTCTATGGCGGTTGTAATTGACTATCTACAATACATTTTGATTTACACCATTTGCAGACAAACAGATGTCAGTGAAGTTCATCTGTGTCATTAGACAGTGCATGAAGGGCTTGCAGCTATATTTTCCAAACAACTGTTTCACCAACCATTGTGCCCTGCGTGCCGTTAATGTCTCTGAATGGCCGATGTCCAAATTTCCATTTTTTTTTTCTAATTTCATCATTCTCTTCACCAGTCTTCAATATCTGAATCAGTATCCTAGTTGATCCGAATTCCGATTTCAAAATTCCATATAAAACTCTTCCTTTCGGCAGTAACTGACCCTTTCAGCTGTGCAGGGTTGCTATTTCCAAGCTACATATACTAATAAAGACACCTTGAAAACCGCCAGAATTTAGATAGATACTTGTTTTTTAAAACTGTCTTGAAGATCAAACGAAAAAGTCCAGAATCTCTGGAATATTATTATTATTTTTTTAAATATATTATTGCGATGCATTTTTTGCTACTTTATAAGAATCTGCATAATGCAAATAGGCTTTATGCGAACTGCCGTCAGAATTGCCACTAAATTGTAACTTTCATTGCTACACCATTGTGATTGCCTCAGCGGTGTGTTCGACGTCGATATTCCTATGATCTTCATCTGTGCTTGTTGTGTTACTGATGTTGATATTGCGTGTGTGTTTTTTAATGTTCTTACTAAGTATATTATGACTAGATGATATGGCTGCCTGGGTAATGTCACAAAGTAAACAGATCTTTTGGGACATATGATCAGCTTGTTCTTCAAGATGGCGGACATGGTTCAGCAAGGATAAGAGTTCTGACTTGATGTTGGGTGACTGTGGTGTTTTTGTACATTCTGTGGTATCTGTTATTTGTACAAAGTATTGTGCATATTTAGGCGATTAATGTGTGACTTATGATGAAAGGTAGTGAACTGTTGCGAGTGTGTGCTGTGTACTGAGTACATTATAGCTGGATATGTATTATGGTGGTTGACAAAAGTCACCCACGAGTAATTCTGTAACACCACTTGACAAAACTTCATATAACCCCACAACCAAAACCACTGCAGCATCCAAAAAAATCACTCCAAACTAAGTTTACGTGACCTAACTGCTTCAGATACCGGGGGTTTCATGTAGTGTAAGAAGAACCAAGGTACACGCAAGGTATGCCACGTGCGACCACTTTTGTGGGTCAGCCTAAATCGGTAGTTACTCAGGTATGCCCAGCAAATCTGGGGCATTGTTTGATAGTTGCATACCTGGCTCTCAGGGTACGGCCACACCGAACAAGACGAGCGGGGAGACTTGAGCGGGGAGGGATGAGGTGACACGATAAAACTCACTTGTGGGTGGCCACACTGAATGAGAGGGGAGTTTCGTCTCCCAGCTCACCCTCCAAGCTCGTCGCTACGTGATGCAACATGTTCCAAAATGTCGTGCACTGCCTAGCTACATCCCCATTCCCCAGGCATTTACATCATCATTCAGTTGTGATGGTACTGCGTTTTGGGGTAGTTGGGTTCTGGTAATTATGTCTACTGAACAACTTATTGGAGCCGTGTGCCGCAGGAGAGCTGTGTGGGATCCAATTGATCCACTCCACAAAAATACTGGAGTGTTGAAGAAACAATGGCGAGATATCTGTGAACAACTGCATACAGATGGTACGTTATAGTCGAGCATTATTTTGTCATACGATTGGTTAAGTAACGTTTTCCACTGTTGTTATAAAACCTATCAAAGATCATTAAGTCTAGAATTCATATTAGTATTTAGTGCTGTATTCCCTTTGTTACACCGTAGACTTAAAACTTATAAACAGATCAGTATATACACTATATGTATGTGTATATGTATACAGTATATGTAATGAACATCGAAAAGATTATTATTTATCAATAAATTAATCTGAAATATAATTCAATAGATAGTGAACTGTCCAGCAGATATTTCATTACAGGCAATCAGTGGAAAGTGGTATCGTGAAATAGTACACATGGAAAATCAGGGAAAAAAATAACATGATATTCTTTAAGGTATCGCCAAATGAAGACATTCATACCAGTTACTATTAGACACTAAAACTTTATTCATTCATTTATCATCTAATCCAGTTTACCCCATGAGAAGCGTAAGAACCCGGGGCTAGGCAAGTTGGTCCTAACATTTATGATGAGAATGAACAGCTTGGACAACATGTCTACACTGATGAACAGCTTCAGACTATCTGTCGCCGGTGAGGTTGCTGCTTACTATTTGGACAGGCATCATGTTGACGCTCACCTCGCCGCTCATCGCACGACGCTACCTCCTCTCTCGTCGCTTTCGGTGTGACCGTACCCTCACAGTCACTCACCCACCTCGTTAGCCTACTGATGGCTGATTTGGGCATCGTACTTGCAATACGTCGACAGCATCGACGCCCCACGAGCTCTCAGTGACCCTGAGATCATGTGAGAGCAGGATAATGTTAGTAATGTTGTGTAGTTAAGAGCGCACATTTATCCAATGTTGTGAGGCGACACGACTGATAATGACAGTGTTGCCTCCTCCGTCGATAATAACTGAAATTCTCTTGCTGGTTCAGCTCTCCAATACTGTCACCATATCTCTCGAGGGTTAAAGTTAGATATATTTGATTCTTTTAGCTGTTAATATCTTCACATTCGTGATGAATTAGTACCTGATTTCAACAGCAGGTTGACTAAAACTCCTCTGAATTTTCTGTGTGACAAACATTTCTTGGAACTCGAACACCTGCAGGCCTTCTCTAACAGTAAATTCATGGACATCATCTTGACTAAGGCTAATAAATTCAGAGCACTGTGTTAAGAAAAATATCCTTACCTGGATCTCATGTGGATGACAGTGATTGGTTGTAGATGTAGGCAAGATGTTCTTCTTTCTGGTGTAAGTGATACTCATGAACCATATCAGAAATAATACCTTGACTTCTCCAACTACTGCACTCCTGTCGTTGGATACTGGCTTTAGAAAGTCAAACCATCCATGGTCGAGTTAAAAGACGAATTTATATATACCAGTATATCCGCCCTTACAAAAATACATGCCTTTTTGAGTATGTGGTGTTTTCAGGAGGTGTTGGTTTCTGACGTTATAAATGTCCCATTGAGTCACCTTTTCATGTTACTTTTTCATCTGTTGTTGTGACATGGGCTGCATCCTTGACTTGCTTATCTACATTATAACCAGTGTCTGCATCCCTACAGGTTATGCATATGGTTTGTCAGGTGTAATGGTCAAGAAGTTTATGGAAGGATATTTTGATGAATATTACATGCATTACTCTGACAACTGCCCTTTGTCGAGAGCTTTGTCCAAGCACGTTCTTGATCATCGCAGCCACAGACATGGTGCTGTGCTTGTCAGCAAGAAACAACGGCTCTGTTGGATGACGAGAGGGTCCAGGGTTCTGTCCACTTCAAGACATTGGCCTGAATTTTGGCCACTCATTAGGATGAAAAGATACCGGTGAACTTGTAGTCCACAATGTACAGTCGTGGAAAGTTCCGCATTATCCACCCCCCAAAGCACTGGTGTGAGACAGGTGAATGTGAGGAGGCAGCCAGAACTCACATATCTGGTACTTGTTAGTTTGAAGGACGGGGAAGCGGGGAATTGGTGGCAGAGGAGGGTTTAGTGACAGACTGAGAATCACGGGTAGGTCAGCAATGTATGACTTGGACTGTGTGTTCGAGTTACCAGTACTTTAGTAAGGATAGATGACAATGTAATGCTAGCATTTTATGAAAAAGATTACGTAGATATCTGTAGAATTAGTGTTGTCAGGAAAGTTATGGAAGTTTGCTGGGTTCGGACTGAGGTTTGAATGCTTTCATTCCCTCTCGGGGGGCGCGGTAGCACAGTGGTAGCGCGCTGGACTTGTAATCGGGGGATTGCAAGTTCGAGCCTCGCCCGGGCTGCCGTGCCGGGAGGGGTAGCTCCCTCCTGTAACCCTAGCGGGGCTATATAGTCCAATACAGGGCTTAGCTCGGGGGAACTCCATTTCTCCCATTTTTTTTCATTCCCTCTCGACTTTAACATGAGGCTTTTCCCCAGGAGATATTCGTAACGATATGACATATACTGTATTTATATTTGACACGAAAACAAAACCTCTGTATTATGTATCTATCTACCTGTCTGTCTATCTGTCTATCTATCTATATGTAAATTCTTATAAATTTGTTTATTTATTTATCCTCTGTCATCCCACTGTAAACCTCCGCCTGCAAACATTTCCATTGTTATTCTGGAATTATTCGTCTCGAATTTAAAGTCTAAGTTAGTGTAATAATAATAATAATAATAATAATAATAATAATAATCTATATGAGTGTTAACAGGTTTTTCGTTTTCCTTTAGACAGAATGACATGGGAAGTCCTACTTAACAGATCAGTCTCTGTAACTATCATTCCTATCGAACATTACAGAACGAAGGCATAGAAGCATACCTTTGACAGTAAACATGAACTGATACTGTGACATGAGCAACTCTCCAAACCCTCCTACCTCCTGCCACCCTCCCTCCCACTCACAGTTACCAGACTTGTACGGTCTAGCTGCTGCTTCGTGACTATACGTCGACCACCAATGCTACGAAGAGTGAGTGATGCGGAACTTCCCTGACTGCACACGGACATTCTGGCGGACAGCAAAACAAGGTACTGAGATGATAACTTGATCTGGAAGCTAGATATAGTTGTTGCTTACAATATCAGTATGTGTCTGATTGACAAGACACATGCCGGTAGGCAGGAAGTCCTGTGAGTAGTATCACAATGTGTTCCATCACTTGGTCCATGAAAAGCTGACTCATTGTGCATACTCAATAACTGATAAGGACAGGTTTAAGACTGTTCCTGAGGCTCTTCCACAAAGCTATAATCGTCCAGATCCTGACGAGCTAGAGCAAGCTTCCAGCTGCAATGGCATGATACCTAAAAACGGTCGTGCCTGATTATTTGACAGCAAGGAATTTCGTCTCGAATCAATTCCTCAAAGACGTGGCTGCCTTGCAGGGAAATCTAGAGCCCAATGCATGTGCATAGTCTATAGCCAGACGACGGAAGGTGAGGCGGTCATGACACCGTCCACAGCCTGCAGGGTTGGACTGAACAAGACCTGTTTCGCGCAAAACCACACAAGGAAGAAATTTTAGTCAGGTTTTGTAAACTACATTTTTATGATGTTGGCAAGTATTGCAATGACATAGGGTATTAGCAGCCTAAAGTTCCTAGCAGCTTTGGTTCTTCAGTCCTTGCCAATATTCATTGTTCTACATATTTTGACAATAATTTATTGGCATTTCACACCTCGCAATACGCTGGCATGTTTTGCCCCCTCCATGTAACTCTCTCTCTCTCTCTCTCTCTCTCTCTCTCTCTCTCTCTCTCTCTCTCTCTCTCTCTCTCTCTCTCTCTCTCTCAAATGAATCCTTTAATTGTTTGGTGATCCATCCCCCCCCCCACCAGTCCACCTCAAATCCTAGGAATCTGACGCTCCCTCCCCTTGCCCTGGACCTAAAATTGGCCTGTTTTCGGCCTGTCACATGATTCCCAGTACCTTCGTATTGCCATCATTTCCACTAAAGTCGATCATGACACATAGCTTCATCGAATCTCGGCCACATCACCGAGGGCAGAGCGGCTTGCCTCTTATTTGGAGGTGATATTTGTCATCTAATGCTATAGGAGGGGCATGAGGGTACAAGACGAATAATTGTTTGTACATTCAGATAGAAACATGTCATTTTCTTTCACGGGAGGGATACCTTATTTTCTTGTCTCATTGTAGTTCTACATTACATCCAATATATAAATTTAAGCCATCTATCTATCTACTATATACTGTACATGTATACATACAATCATAGGGACAGACCTATAGATAGATACACATATTATATATATATATATATATATATATATATATATATATATATATATATATATATATATATATATATATAGTCACGGTCCAGATAGCTGAATGGAGCTGTGGTCGAGAGTACACTATTTTTTTTTCTTTTTTTAAGGACTTTTACCCCTATATCCAGTGTGAGAAGCTACGCTCATCCACTCTAATGCTAGACACATTAAAGTAATGGTATCCAGCATATATATATATATATATAATAGGCCGGTAGACGAAGTTGATGGTCATTATTTTTGGTACGAAATGTATCTGTGTGTGTCTGTTTAGAAAACTCAAATCTCAGGAAGTATTGGTTGTAGAAGAAAACGATATTAATAAAAATTGTTTAGAGTCACAGGTAGAGGAAGTCGATGGTGATTATATTTGTGCAAAATGTATCTGTGTCTGTCTGTCTGTGAGGAAAACTCAAATATCAGAAAGTATTGACTGTAGCTGGAAAAGTTATTCACAGTTGTTTCGTCACAACTTGAGTTCGGCTGTCACTCAACCAGCATTGGGAGTCATCAAGAATGGATACATAATAGTCAAGTTTTCATCTAATAGTATTATTATTACAGTCTACCTAGTTCACAGATGACAGGTAGTCTTGTTTTTTTTTTTTTTTTTCACAATTTTCCTTATGTGATCCAATACCTACAAATGCATGGTTCAGAAGTTATAGTGAAATTTCATCAGGAATTTAGGAACTGTTGAAACTTTAGCCTTACTACACAACCCTAAATACATTTGTTTTGATAAAAATTTGTCATGTTAAGCAAAACTATGAAAAAAGGCTATCATATTCAAAGGGTTCACTTCTTTCCTGTGTTCCAGTACCACCCATTTTGCACACTTGTCACCAAGAATGACTCAAAGCTTCATATCTTTCCAAAAGTTCCATGATGTTGGTGGAGTGGGAGCGAAGTCTGGTGTAAGTGTGTTTGTGGTGGCGGACGGACACGGTGCTAACGTGACGCAGGCACAACTCTCTCTTGTGATCAGTAAAGCTCGATGGGTATGTCTTTTCCAGAATACACAACTTTTATAAATTCTTATTTTCACTCAGATTCTGTATGAAAACAAAGAGGAACACAAGAGTGAGCCTTCAGAACTGTTTCAAGGAAAAAAAAAAACAATAAAAGGGAAGCCAAAATCATAATCTGTTCCGCTCATTTTGCTTGGACACATTGCATTGAGAAGCCTGGAGTTCACACACACTGGAAAAAGTACACTGAGAAAGGCAGTTCCTGAGTTGCTTTGTTGCATGTAAAATAAGACGGAGTACCTATTAATTCATGCATTACAAACTCTGACAGAAAAGAAGTGAGACTGTGTAACTGCGAGATTATGTATCTAGACATGTCCTGCTTACGTTCTATAATCGAAGAGAGCTGCAAGCAAACAGTTCAGAGAAGCAGTGGCCAGAACAGTAGCAACTGAACAGAAAAGATAATGGTCCAACAGAGATAGAGGGACTGAAGGGTGTCAGTGAGAGAAGCTAGATTCCATGCATGGAGAGTGGTACTCTGGTAGTCCAATGTTGTGTCCTGCTGCAAGTTACAATATGAACTTCTACCTAAACAACTGAGAATAATGAAGCTTAGGGAGGAGGGGGCTGCAAAATTCTGGAGTGTCAAGGAGGGAAGCACAAAGGGAGGAGACAGATTCGTCGACCTCATTCGGTAGAGATTTACTCTTATATCTTGGCTAGGAACGGGACACAACATTTGACTGGCAATGAACAGCCAGGAGCAAAAGTTCGCCGACACATTACAGTCAATGATAACAGAAGGTGTTACACGAATTATTTTTACGTGATTACAATCTAAACCACAGAACATTAGACTGCGGGAAGGGTAAATACACCCTGTAATTTGAACGTTTATTATGGAAGGCCGGACACAGTGCTGACAGAAGATTTTCGGAGAACTTTTGCTTCTGGTTGTTGTTGGGGTAAAAAACTCTATGGACTTGGTTCAACACAACTAATGTGTACAAAGCTAATATTGGATTAGAAATGATATGATCGACCAAAAGAATATGAAACAGCATGGATATTGCAATGGCCTGAGATGCGTGTTGCTGAAGGTAATGAGAATCACGAGATCGTCATGTGCAAAACTGTCACGAATTACAAGAGGGTGGAAATGATATTCTGAGACATTTCAAACAACAGTTTTCTTTTGACAAAATCAGAGTATGAAGAAAAAAAGACATCAGGAGATTCAAAGCTCATCCTAGATTTATACTCGCGAATGACGAACAGGTGTCATAGTTAGTTCGATGGATTTTGTTTGTGTGGGGACGGAGGCCTGATCAAAATAGCTCATGATTTTATCCAACTTTTATCAAACATAATGGAAGTTTTGAGGTACAGCCAAGGGGCTGAACTATTGTTTTGGAGAAGAATATGTCAAAGGTCAAGGTCAAAGAGATAGGTAAAAAATTGGCATGGGCAGGTCAACTTGAGAAGCTTTTATTCTTTTAGATCAAACTTAGCGGAAGTGTTAAGGGTAAAGCAAGAATGAAAGGATATGATTTTGAGAACAACTGCTCAAAGGTCAAGGTCACATGGAAAGGTCAATTATTGAGTAAAACTGTTTTCATGTGAAATGGACCAAACTTAGATGAAAAACTGAGGATTGGCTTTGAGGCTGTCCTGTTATTTTTCAGAATAAGGGATCAAAGATCATGGCTACATCCACGTTCAACTTAAACAGTTTTTATACGATTTAGAGCAAACTCAGTGGATGAATTAATGGTCAAGTAACAATGAAGTAAATCGATTGTGAGAGTAATTGGTCGAAGGGTAAGGCCACAATGCAAAATGTTCGGCCGTTAAATCGGAAGGTAAGCACAAGTGTTATGCCCTCTAAAAATGATCTTAATGTTGTTGTTGCAGCAGCAGCAGTAGTAGTAGTAGTAATAGTAGCAGCAGCAGCAGCAGTAGTAGTAGTAGTAGTAATAGTAGCAGCAGCAGTAGTAGTAGTAGTAGTAGTAGTAATAGTAGCAGCAGCAGTAGTAGTAGTAGTAGTAATAGTAGCAGCAGTAGTAGTAGTAGTAGTAGTAGTAGTAGTTGTTGTTGATGTTGTTGTTGTTGTAATGGGACCTATGAAAGGCAACTGGGAAAGTGATGGTTGGAGTAATTGATGTTTGTATGGATAAGGCTAGGTGTAATGCACAATACAGTCAATTAGATATCGCTCAGTAAAGTACCAAATGTTTCATGCACTTTGTGGTGTTTTATGACTATTTATCTGCCTTTTTTAAACAGTGCACATTATAATATAAGCAACCACGTAATGAAAGTAAAATGTAACTAACAATCCATTCATCGCTTGATCATGAGAGCAGGACTACTAAGGTGAGATGCGACTGCCGAACAGTATGGATTTCTTGGATAGGTTAGGTCATGTTAAGTGTGATTTATGTACAACACCAACTTTAGGACTCAAGAATGCTAAGGTTAAGCCAGAAGGATGTGGCTGTCTAAGGTGGTTAAGTCCGAAATTCCAAAAAATTCAAATCATGTTATAGCCAAATCTGATTTAATTTTCAAGTCCATGATTTTTTTTCTGGGGTGGGGTTGCCTATTTCCTTTTTTTTCTATATTGTTATTCCTCATTTTCCGAATTTCCTTCATCTTCAAAATCTTCCATAGGTTGTGACGGTATTAACACTGTCACTGTTGGAATGTCCATGTCTTAAAAACGGTTGGTAATGAATATGAAATTCGCACAAGTCACACCAGATACCACTGGAAAAATCTAGGTTTCGTATCTAAAACACACTGATGTTAAAAATCTGATTTGTCATTTGTTTTACGTCGAGTAATCCACAGAAACTCAGGGTGAACGGATCTTGCTTGTGGCATTGGTTTTCATTTTTCTACAGAAGGTACTAGTTTCACAGGTTTTTACTCTAGTGTTCTAATATTAAGATAAAAATTTTGTATATTGAACATAATTTTCAGAAAATGAGTATAATAAATCCATGAATAATTATCGTGGACCTGTGGAAATAGGCGTTCGTTATGCTCAGCTAACTTGAGTCATTATGGTGTGGCCAGCTGCTGCAGGTATCACAGCCAATGACGGTGGTGATGTTAAGTGACGACCCAGTCTTCCTCACCACCTTCACCCACTTGTCCCTCAAGTACCTCCTCCTGGTGTGGTCGACGAGACTCCTCATCCTCACTCACCTCCCACTCAACCGCTTACACCACCTCCGCGAGACACTTGCCAGCACCAACTCCATGCTGCTATTGTTCCGAGGCAGGCCAGTACACAGGTGCACAAAGATCTGTAAATCACTGTGGATATCTCTTTTTAGTTTTGTTTGTACATGAAAATAGATGTTTAATGCTCATTTAACTCCTACTTCATGATGAATCCCTTTTCTATGAAACTCTTGCTAAGATTTGTAGATAGACTGGAACATCCAGTAGCCATTCAGTCAGTAAAGTGCCATCTTACAAGGTGGCAGCACTGAGTGAAAAGTTAAGTGGCTTTGTGTAACTAACGAAGGCTGTGCAGCATTTTATGATGACTGTAGCGCATATTTGGCACCAGATGGTCTAGTGATTTAACACACTCCAACCTTATGTGGCCCAGATGGGTTGAGATCCGTGGACTACTGAAGGATTATCGCCCATATTACAGGTATACAGTTCAGGATGAAAGGACTGAGTATTCTCCCTTTTAAATGTCTGGATTGAGTAACCTAACCTCAGCTCCTAAACTTCTAATGAGGTAATAAAGGATTCGATGATGGATGAAACCTGCCAAACGTTCATATAAAATATATACGTTACCTAGAGGTATTTCACGTCAGTAAAGGTATGGATCACCGATGTAGTAGAACAAACAAATAACACATTAAAATGTTTTAACGGATATTATTACCTTCATCCTACGATGATGGATATGGAAGAGGGTGCATACTTCCTTACGTTCTTGCGTCTTGTTACTAAGTCTGGACTTGGAAAAAGTTTTAAATTTAGCCATTGCTTCAGCCACAATGGCTGACCTTCAGTATCCACCTTCATATGTGGATTATTCCTAACCACTACCATCCTAGTCAAAGCAAGACCCAACCCAAAATTTTTCTTCTTCCACCACTCGTCTCGCCCACACATAAAACAAGTGAATATTGTTCCCACCGCCGATGTCGCCGGTGGCCTCTCATGTAAAACCAATTTTAGCAGGGTGTATTTGATTTATTCGTACTATTATCCAGTGCCCACCACCATTGCAGAGCTTCACCTGCATTCCATCCTTTGCTGCCTCATTTCCTCTACTTTAGACAAAAATGTTTTCCAATAGCAAAAACTAAATTAACCCGTTTTGTACAATAGCATCAATCCATTTATATCCTGCAACCCCTAGTATAGTATATTCAGCAATGGAGAGACTTTCATGACCTGGACGAATTGGATACCTTCACTAACCATTTGGAGAAGGCTTTTCTTGATTGAACAAAAGCATGTGAAAGAATGAAAAACACCTAGAATTAACACCCTGAATTCAATTATATTAATTGCATATAAATTTTGATGCCGCTAGATGACTGTATACAGATTAAGAAAGATCTCTGGTAATGAAAGGATCAAGAAAGCCTTTATTAAATTTTAACCCCTTCTGTTCAAAAACTGACATCTAAGAAATTAGATATCATGAAAAAACCACGACATTCAAAGAATTTCGTACACCATCATAATGACTGGGGCTGAAGGCCAGATCTAATACTTGTTTGAAAACCATCTTCTTATGAAAGTAAAACTGTCCGCTGGGAACAAGAATAAAATTACCATTTTGCTCAAGCCTGATCCTCCCATAGCTTAATAAAATTGGTTCCATGTGTCATGGTTACAGTAAAACAGGATGTCCTCGTGCTAAAGGGAGAGATGAGATTATTTTCAACCCTCCTCAGCTCAAAGTAGGCAAGCTGAGAACGTATTGTTCATTTTATTACGAGCCCTACGCCCTCGCGAGTGTCTCGTCAATTAGTGGCATTTTCTCACATGAGCAGCCCGACCCGGCCAGGCCCAACCTGGCTTGGGCAGACCCGGCCCGACAGTAACGCTATTTAGAAGCTTATATCTCATCAACCACAGGGCCGATCACTTTTTGGTTTGCATCATATGATAGCCCCATTCTTTAAGATTTGTTTTTGACAGGCTTCATCACACCCCGGCGGTGCACGTGACACGTGCCAAGTGTAGCATGTCGAAAATCTTCAAAAGAAGGCCACAGGCCAGACAGTTTCTCGTAAAGGCATGAAACTTGGTAGGTAGATAGCCATCAATATACTCTAGGCAACCTCGGGGAGTCAGACTACATTTCAGTGCTTTTGGATTTAAATGGCCTCGCTCGTATATACCTCGCCGACAAAGGCATTTTACTGGTTCTATCTGTCTTAGGAGGTTAGGTTCGGTCTCCAGTTAAGTATTCACTACAAGGTGTCTTTCCAAAGCTAATGCCATCTCATGCAGATACTAATAATTTATCAGTAAAGCATACCACTGGATTGAAGGGGTTAATGGAAAGCACGTCGTCAGGTTAGAAA
Organism: Coenobita brevimanus; assembly: GCF_032717465.1. Classification (NCBI taxonomy): domain Eukaryota; kingdom Metazoa; phylum Arthropoda; class Malacostraca; order Decapoda; family Coenobitidae; genus Coenobita; species Coenobita brevimanus. Next base: position 15,315,057 of record NC_137039.1, on the reverse strand, counting down.
AAATATGGTAGCAATGAGGGAGTTTGATATCATTACCTTTCATCAGCTGGTGCTATATAAGGACGCCTTCACGAAGTGGAACCAGTATAACCAGGCGATTCCACTCTTTGGATATGTAAACGCTCCTTGCCTACTTCCCTATTCCCTTAAAGGAGTATGGTGGAATCCAGGAAAAGGGTAACTTAATCGTACAGCCCACCGTGTTCACGTCCACCACGGCCACCATAATTGCAACAACAACAACAACCTTAATTTAGGTGTGATGTGTTCGTTGAGATGCCCTACAGCGGTGCTGCTGGTCTGCCTCTGCGAATTGCATCGTGGAATACAACTGTGGGATTAACACTTACATCTCATCTACCACTGTTTCCTGAAAAGTTTTTGACGTGAGTTTTTACTATTTACTTTTGGAAGGAGTCTGGGATTTAACAGTACTGATATTCTTTCTTAATGACCTTTTTCAGATTAGTAGCTGCCAATAGGGAAGACTGAGGCTTGACAAAAATTGAGTGCCTTAATGATGCTTATGTAGTCAATACACAAAAATAATACCTTGAAGTAAAATTGAGGACTTTGGTTTAAATTTGATCGTTTTAGGTCTTTTCCTCGGGGAAGATTGATGATTGGCAAAAATTGGCAACAATAATAACCTTAATATGGTATGTGGCCAGAAGTCTAACTCTTCTTTTATCCAGAAGTAGCACAGTTGGACACGTTCAGATTAATCTAATTATTGTGGCTCTTGTTCCACCATTAGATTAGAACAGCCAAAAAAAAAAAAAAAAGATATTTTCTGCTTTATGCTCTTCTATCCGGTGGTGTATTGTTGAATTTATTCTTCTTATCACCAGAGGATTTTAGTTAGCTTTGAAATGGCGTTTGGAACCCAGGTACAGTCTTAACAAGTTAAGCATTAGTGCATTCAGAAAAGGCATACCTCCGCCAGTGCCTATATCAGACAACTCTGATCATCACAAAATTTAGTCAACTCTTCATTGGCCCATGACCCACTGTCCAGAAAATGTCATTGACTTCCATCAAATACTCTCTGAGATAACTTTATGACAGGTAAAAACAGCCCAGAACCGGGACTCGAGCTCTGATCACCTCCAAAATTTCATTGAAATCCATCAATATCTTTGTTTGTATCTTGTTGACAAACAGGCAGGCGTGAATACATTCCCTCTTACAGCTTTGTCGGCAAAGGCAATAAACCTTTTCATCACGAAACACTTTCTAAGATACTTTAAATTCATCTATCAACAAGCATAAGTAAAAAAAGACGTTATCCGTTTAAAAGTGACACTGGTGGTGTGGGGAGGGATACTTCTTTACCATTCTTAACTCACAGGTTGCATAGGAGACTTCGTTGCACGCGTTCTTTAGCGGTTTGTATTGCATCTTAACCTTCACATTTTCTTGTACGCTTCTGATATCCTTTTAATACTGATATAGTTTGCATCAGGAAAATGCCAGAGGATAATGAAGTGGAATGTGCACAATAAATTATTAAGAACTGAGTGTTACGAAATATCCAGAGACATAGAATGGCAACATTAGCATTTATTTACTTCCTCTAGGCTGTCAGAGGGCCCAAGTCTAAGAGTGTCCAATGTAGTACTGGTAGCTTTCTTGCAAGAAGTGGATGACCCGACTGTACTTGGCGGGAAGAGGACGATAGTTGCTAGCCCAATGATGACCTTTTTGGAACTTATTGCAGAATATGTCAACTTCACGTGAGTAGTTTGATGTTTATTTATTCTTAGTGCCATCAAACGATTTTGCTAATATAAGAAGAGAATTTCAAAGTGAAAGGAGAAGATAATACCTTCATTAATTAATTAATTTCTTGTCACTGCTGGGCTTAGAAGATATTACATAAAGTTTAGGCATTGCACAAGTAACCTGTTGGTCTAGCCATGCCTGGTGCCTTGCGACGATTTAATTCAAGAGAGTCATTTCTAACTCTAGGGAGAAAAGAATACATTCATTCTTGCTTACATTGCCAGTTCTTGGAAGATCATTTTGGAACTAATGCCAGAATATTGCAACTTTATGTCTGTCTTGTGTTGCACTGTTATCTGCCATTTATTGAGTAATTATATGGACAATACTTGGCGGTTAGATACACAGATCAGTATTTTTTTCTGTTACAGAAGATGAATAGAAGAAGGAAAAACAAACTGAAAGAAAAAAAATCTGTTCACCAGATTACAGGTTTGCTCATCTGGTTTATCCGCCTGGTAGGCCATGACCTTCCAGCAGTCAGAAATCTTAGGGAAGATGTACAGCTTAAGAAACTAAGAGGATACTCCAGTCAGATGATGTTAGGCAAAAGTTATGATAATAATTATTTAACTGACTGGTTTGGTGTATCCTGAAATAAATTGTGCTAATTTTGTTTACAATATTTTAACATAAAATTTTGCAGTAGATGGTTCAAAGATGTCTTCCAGTCATTAAAAAATTTGTAGCAGTTGGACTTGAATGTTGCAAGTTAAAGTTTAGGGGAAAACTATTCTGGGGAAGCGAGTTTCAAAATATGCAGTTAGAATAAAAGAATTTTGATAGGTAAATGTTCTGCAATATGGCAGTGTGACAGTCCAGTCATGGCCGCTACCAGATACACGTGTAGCACTGTGGAAGGCAAGGTGAGGTGGGACAATGGATGCAACTTCGTCTGAGCATGTTCCATAAACGTATCTGTAAAATATTACAGGGAAGGCAATATTCTGTCTTACTTGGATGGGAGGTTGTAGGTTGTACATTTGTAATTTCAGGGTTATTAGTAATTCTTGCGAGTTTGTTCTGAATTTAGTCCAGTTGTTTTAGTGCAACCTCTCCACATGTATTCCACAAAGGTGAGCAATACTCCAGCTGAGAGCAGATATGACATATAAATTACAGCCAACTGCTTGTCAGTGAAGCAGTTGCGGATGCTCTACAGTAATCTAAGTTTCTTTGAAGCGGTTTTAGCAAGTGATCTAACATGAGAGGTCCAGCTGATGGTATCGTTATATCAAACACCAAGAATTTCAATGCTTTTAGAGATAAGAATATTAGTAGCACTGAAGGTGATATAGGAGTCAGGCAATATTTGTCTATTATTTAATTGTATATATTGGTTTTCCTAGCATTAAAAGAGACAATCTTATTTTGTCCCCATTTTGTGATCTTAGATAATCATTGATTTATGGAGATTGCTGTACTGAATTGCAAGCTAGAGATATTAAACACTGTGAAAGGGTGTTTATGTATGAAGGAACTGTGAAGTGTGGTGTCATCTGCACATGAGTGAATGGGATTATTGGTAATGGATAAGAAATAATCATTGTGAACTGGAAATAGGGCTGAAGGCAGTACTGATCCTTGAGGCACGCCAGAATTAACCGAGTGGAAACTGGAATATACATCATTTACATTAACTCATCTTTCTTTTGCTGAGATATGAGGAAATCAGTGGAACAAAAGATGATACGCCATAGCAAGGGAGTTTGGACAGCAGGAAACGGTGCCACACTCTGTCAAAAGCTTTCGAAATATCAAGTGCTACTGCATCGGTTTCTCCAAGTTGTTCAGTTGACTGATGGATGGTATGAGTCAACAGATTCAACAGTGGATCTTTCGTGGCAAAAACCATTCTCTCTATCACTAATTAAACTGTTGGATTCAAAATGTTTAAGAATGTTTATTAATTACAAACTCAGATACTTTACCAAGAGAAGGTGAGAGGGTCAGAGGAACTTCCTTTCTTCGGAACTGGGTGGATATTGTCTTCTTGCAAGAGTTAGGGAATGAAAAAGTAGGGATGCATAGTCTGAATAATTTAGCTAGAACTGGAACAAGTTGTGTGGAATTCTTTCTTTTTTGTGTGTGTGTGTGTTTCAAACCCACTGAAAGAATTCCATCTGGACCTTTAGCTTTGTTGGCTGGTAAACTGTCTATGATGAACTTTACGTATCTAATTTGTATTTAAGTAGAGCAATTTTGGGAGAGTCAAGTTCTAGTATGGGTGTCACGAATCAAATTCGCGAAAAACACGAACTATTAGTGGAAAACTCACTGTGTATCGCTCAGTTAACCGTTTCTCTCTCCACTTCGGTGGTATACTTTTCAAAACATTCGTCACTGTTTCAAAAGTGGCCGATTTAATGCACGTCACTAAGTGCTCTACTGAGCGATACTATTGTTTCTTTATTGTTCGCCCCTGCTTGCCTCGACCGTTAGAAAAATGTGGCCTAGTGCTCCGCTTTTGTTTCTCACGACTTATTCAGTCCAGTGTTTGCTCTGACGGAGAGAGGTTCTGTGCTCCAGAAGTGTGAGAGAAGAGGTCGCTAGCACCCAGACTCCACTGAGTATAGTTTTCTCCAAGCTCCCACCCCCTGGGTGATACACAGCATTCATCGACCAGTATTTCCTTTTTGTATTTTCCTGGGTTTAAGAGTTTAATTAAGGTGTTTTTTTTCCTAGGCGTAAGAATTTAGCTCGTGTGTGAGTGAGTGAGTGCGATCTCATTAATTTGATTTGAAATGTAACGTTAAATTTATTTTTGTAATCAATAAATTTAACAGTTCTTTTCCTTGAGCTTAATGTAATGTAAACTCTTGTTTCATTTCTCCACAATTAAGCTTATTTTCCATATAGCTCCTAGCTTGCATAAACGTTTTGCTATTTATAACTGGTACTTAGGCCAGTCTTGTGTATTAAACTTAAAATCCGTTGTGCCTCCTAGGAGTTAAGCACCAGCAAGAACCTGATACTGTTATTAGTATTAGTTATTTATTGTCAGGGGTGAAGTAACTTTCTCCAGAGGCTACAGTACAGATAAACAGCAATTGAGTGATTAGTCTCTGCTGTGTACTGTCGAGAAAGTTTATAAATTCTCGTTCTTAGAGAATCGTGCAAAGCAAGCAAGCGTAAAGTAATTGTTGCTTGATTTAGTAAGACAATCATTGTCCCTGCTCTTCAATATTATTGAATATTATTATCAATTAAATAATATTTAGCATTTAATTTAAAAACCCCATGATATCTTAAAAACCCCGTGACAATTGGCGACCTTATTTCAGGATATTAACTCCTAGCTCTAAAGCTATTCACGAGATAGTGCTCACTTGTTCATATTTAGGTATTTATCATTAAAGTTTATAGGCTCATGTTTACTGGTGTTTACCGTTAATTTAGCTAGTGAATTTTTGCTCTATTAATTCATAGAGTACTTAACTTTATTTAGTACTTTATTTTGGTAACGCCAGACGATTTTATTCGCTCCTGGGTAGCCGCCGTACCCATTGTGATAATTATTGAGTCTTCCCAGTCATTTGCAATTTTGCTTTATTTGTTCTGGTGTCAACATCTTTTTCCATATGAAGTTGTAGTATCACACATTTTACATAATAATTTTTAAAGCTGTTTAGTCATAATTAACAGTGTGTAATGAAGTGTGAATGATGAACAACCAAATATCATTTCGCTGTTAGCTGTGGTATAGAAGAAGGTGGATGGCAGACCACAAGTGCCACCCTGTTTCAATTATAAAATGAAGGTTAGGAGAAGTGAAAAGATATCTGAATAGTGCGTAAGTGTAAAGTTCTGGGGAACCATTTATCATGTTGGTATATGTGAATGTACTTAATACCATTTTATAGAGGTGTATAATGTGCTAGTAGAGTTGTCATTTATCTCTACTTTTTGCATAAGCCCAGAGTATATGTAATGCTCAGCACCTCACTTTTTAGCTGACCTCAGCACCGCGCCCTAGTCAGCTCGGTGAGTGTACAGCATCAGAGGCCGTTTTACAGTTTTAAAGGGAGGTTGTATCACTCTTACACATTTCTCGGGTCACAGTTATATTATTCTGTACCCAATAAAGAGAGATTTAATCTGCTCATTTCTGTCACCTTACGCTACCAGTTAATAACAGACCAGCTTCCACCTTCTCGTGGCAGAGGACCTTTGGTGGGAAGTGTCGGGGAGTGACGGCGAGTAGCTGACGTGTACTACAGACAGTGTCGTCGATCCAACACGGTGGTCTAGTTATACTAAACAGCAGAACACTTAATATGTAGTCAACTGCTACTCCATAACGGCTACATTAAATTGTTGGCCAGCAGTGCGACGATGCATTTTATTGGTGCTAGCGGTGGCACGATATTTGGTGCTAGCCGTGTACCGATACATTAAATTGGTGCTCAGTGCTGGGATACGATACGTGCTAAAGGGCTTTATGCTGTGAACCAGTAACCCTTGCAATCGCTCGTTCCTGAAGGTGAAACAGAAAATCTTACTCTACTGTTGTAAGGGGACTAATTACCAGTGAGTTAAGTGGAGCAGATAAACTGGAGTTGTGCATATTAATTCCTCCCATTATTCTGCCAGTGCGAGATTCCTATCTTAAGCACAAACTGGCAGTTATCTCGCCCTGTGGTGTGCGAGATATCTCCATCTTCAAACGCAAACTGGCAAGAATCTCGCTCTCGTGTGTGAGAGCCGAGATAAGGAGAGTTCAAGCCAGTGCAGTGAGGAGTGGGTCAACTAGCGACTTCTAGCAACTGGCGTGGACGGCCGAGGCCAGTCGAGGGGAGCGGGCGTGGGCTGTGTGTGCGCGTCGTGGCGTCCTGCCTGGCGTGATGCAGAGCGAACCAGTCGCTTGCTAACTCCCACAGCGAGCGGGCTGCTGTGTATGGTTGGAGGAGTCTGGTGGAGTGTGGAATGTGGAATGTGGAACATCATCCTGGACTTTCATATCTAGGTAGTGTCCATGCATTATCCACACACACACACACACACACTTGAATCAACACACGTTAGTTAGTTGATGAGTGGAAATAAAGGTTTCTCAGAATTCCCTTGAAATAAATATACTTTCTGTGTATTTTATATGTGTCCCGTTCTCTGTCACCTACCGTAACTATCCTTTTTATGTCAGTTTATCTTCCTGTAACTGGGAGGGGAATAATACTGACAAGGTTCGATGGATACAGTGAAGTGGGGACGTAGAATTAGGAAAATAGAGATTAACCCCACTAGACTCAGCATTTTATGAGTGGGTTGATACATCAAATAAAAGTGCTCAGACATTTTAAATGAGTGAGGGACATATTGAGGATCAAGGTGATGAGGATATTTCTGAAGGACAGGATGAGGATTTGAACGTTTTGCATTTGCGTTCTGGTCATACTTATTCAACAGTCCCAGAGTAATCAGTTAGATCCAAAATGGCCACTAGTCTTGCTAATGAGGGTAATCCTAGAGAGGAGACTGTGGAAGTTGAGACAACAACAGTACCTTTGGTCACTCAGGATATGCAAAATCCAGTCATTAGTGATAGTACTACAGCCACTCACATACCTGTGTATACTTCAGATGTTTTCAGTACACCACAAGGTTCTGGACAGAATTTATTTTCTGTTCCTTATTCAAATGCATGGGGTATAAACACAGATGGTATTGACATGCAAACCCAGAATCCTAATCAATGGGGCATGAATACTAATACTGACATGCAGACCCAGAATCCTAATCAATGGGGCATGAATACTAATATTGGCATGCAAACCCAGGGCCCTTATCCAAATACCTGGGGCATGACTAACAATATGGGCGTGCAAAGTCAGACTAACCCTCCTCCTTTGTGGCAGATACCTGTACCTAATCTGGCTACTGATATAGTACAGCAGCATCCTAACTGTACTGAAAGTCAGGCTTTGGCGAAGGCAGACATATGCTATGCAGAAGCTAGCAAAGCCTTGCAAACTTCGGGCTGGAGAGATACAGCTACTATGGTCGTACCATTCTAAAGTGGCGGTTTGGGTGGGGCACGAACCTCTGTACAATGTTGCCACGTTTTCCATACTCGCGATGCCCCCCCCCCTCTCTCTCTCTCTCTCTCTCCTTGGGGGATGTGCATCACCCTAGGGAATTTTGTTTCTTTTATGTCTTATAAACTTGTGCTTTCATTTCTTTATTTTGTTTGTTATTATATTATTGTTTTACATATGGCGCCAGATGACCTCAGTGTTACGGCGCCTTTTCATTCAATCATTCTCGCCCTCCTTCCTTCCCTCCCTTCATCTTTCCCTTAGCTTGACAATGCACTCAACACTGCCCCTTGCCTGCCTTCTCTCTCTCTCTCTCTCTCTCTCTCTCTCTCTCCTTAGGGAGATGTGCGACACCCTTGGGAATTTTGTTTCTTTTATGAGTGACTTATAAACTTGTGCTTTCATTTCTTTATTTTGTTTTTATTATATCTAATTATGTTTAAAAATATTATTGTTTTACATATGGCGCCAGATGACTTCGTTGTTGTGGCGCCATGATTTGTTTTCATTCAATCACTCTCTCCCTCCTTCATTCCCTCCCTTCCTCCATCTCTCACTAAGCTGCACTCAACACTGCCCCTGGTCTGCCTCCCCCTCCCCCTCTCTCTCTCTCGTCTGTGGTATTTTAGGATACATTTTGGTTATTTTCTTTTACGTTATAATGTACATATTGTAAATTTGACTTTATTTCCACACCACCCAGGAGGTTAAAATCTTGGCGCGTTTTTCTTTAAGAGGTGTCCCCAAACAGGCCTATTCCTCTATCCCTCACAGATGACCAGGTCGGACTGGGTGTGTGTGTGTGTTGCCGCTCACGAGGGTTTAATGTATATATTTTTTTTACTAAGAAACTGGCATATTTTTGCTTATAATCCTGCACATTATCTTATAATCATAATTGTGACATTATTACCAACCCCAGAAATACGGTAACAGCCAATAAAAGTGACTACTTTTTTTTAAGCAACAATGTAAAATAATTATGCCACGTTTCTGTATTGCCGTATAAATATTTTACGCATAATCGGTTTACTGTTCTTTCATATATTATAATACACACGTTACCATTATATTCTTATGTGTTTATCTTATTGTGATGCCTATTACATATATCAGAGCCGTTCACATAGCGGGTATGGAACACGTGGCACCACTGTACAGAGGTTCGTGCCCCACCCAAACCGCCACTTAAGATTGGTACCACCATAGTTCTGCACAGCAAAGGACCAAGGCTGTTAAGCCAGAGGTGAAAAGATGGTATGTCATACATGGGCATTGTCCTCATGAAACGGACTGTTGCCCCTTTGTCATTGAAAAGAGGAAGAAACTAGGGAACCCAGCTAGTTCGGGGGAAGCTCAGGGCCGCGCGCAAAAGTAATTAAAATAGTACAATCCACCAATGCGTGTGTGGCAGCTATTATTAAGGTGGACTTATTATCTATTCCTTGGATCATAGGGAAAGGCCAACTGTCCCTGATCGTAGATACAGGGTCATGTACAAACATTATTTCTAGTAAAGCACTGGAAAGACTTAAATGTGAAATGCCTCTAACAAACTGGACATTATCACCACCTGATGTAATGTTGACAGGTGTGACAGGGAGTAGAATGAAGATTGTAAGCCAGGTGCCGTTGACACTGAGGGCAGATAAACGATCTCCTGTGTTACGTGCTACGTTTTATGTGGTTGAGGATTTTCCTCTGCCAGCTGATGGACTGTTAGGCTTTGAGACCATGGAGGAGTATGATATAGAAATACACCCTCAAAGACATTCCATTTCCTTTAACGGGAAAGAATTTGTAGGCCTTAATCCCTCAGCAACACGAACTGGAACTGGCATCCAATCAGGAGCCGTCCAACCAGTTGTGACCCCGACAAGTGAAGCGTCAAGGGAGTCCCCGGATGCACACGAAGCGGAGGGTATGGACTGGAAGAAAGTCAGGGCTATAGTGAGTGGTAATCACCACTTACCCAGTCAAACTGTCTGTAAAATTCCTGTCCGAGTACCTGACGTGTCGGTGGGAACTGATGTAGCATGCTTAACTGAGACTGTAAAACATAAGGCATTGTCGCTGGAATCGACTCTGACTAGCGTTGGCCAAGACCAGAAGACGCCCCTCTTCATCGCAAATATGAGTGGTGGCGCAGTTAAGCTCAGAGATGGTTGTTATATAGGTGACTTGATGTGCTATGGTGCCCCCATAAAGGAAGTCGACGACGTGCCGGTGATCTCTCCTGTAGTTACATCTCAAGCAACGACTCAGTCGGAACCCGTACGTCTGGCTAAGGAAAAACAGCTGGAGCAATATGTGAAGGTCACGGATAATGTAGACCATAAAACACGACTCCTAGCCCTCCTTAGAGAATTTTCCGACGTAGCAGCACTTCCAGGAGAAGCGCTGGGTAGGACGGATAGGGTGAAGCATCATATTGGTTTGTGCCCTGGTACAAATCCAGTTTATGTGCCCGCATACTGTCTACCGCACAGCCAAAGGAAAGCAGTGGATGAGGAAGTTGAAAGGATGCTTCGTGATGAAGTTATCCAGCCTTCCTCCTCGCCTTGGAATGCACCACTCTTTCTAGTGCCTAAGAAGGACGGTGGTGTGAGACCTGTTGTGGATTTTCGGCAAGTGAACAAGGTAACAGTACCGGATCGTTACCCGATTCCACATCTGCGAGACTTACTTCAATCATTAGGTAAGGGAAATACTGTGTTTACTTGTCTGGATCTAGCGTCAGGGTATTGGCAGGTGGAGCTGACCGAAGAGTCGCGTCCCATTACTGCTTTTAGCACTCACCGTGGGCACTTTGAATTTCTCCGGATGCCTTTTGGACTGAGTAATGCTCCTTTAACATTTCAGCGGATGATAAACCAATTGTTTGGCAAGATGTTAGGGCAAGACGTCTTAGCGTATCTAGATGACCTAATCATCGTGAGTAACAATGTTAACAGTCATTTTAACAAGTTAAAACGAGTGATGGAAACCTTGAGATCCGCAGGTCTGAAAATTAAGCTATCCAAGTGTGAATTTCTGAAATCCAGTATTAGATTTTTAGGACACCTAGTTGATGGTAATGGCATCAAGACTGTGCCGGACAAGGTAAGGCCAGTGTTAAATTTTCCTACACCACAGAACAAGGATCAGATAAGATCGTTCCTAGGCCTCACTGGCTTTTATAGGAGTTTTGCCCACAGGTATGCCATCATAGCATCACCTTTAACAACGCTACTTAAGAAGGACGCTGCATGGAAATGGGGACCCTCGGAAGAGAAAAGCTTCAACGAGCTCAAACAAGCCATGTCAGAAACACCCGTATTAGCGTTTCCTGATTATACTCAACCTTTCTATCTGTGCACGGACGCCTCAGGTCTGGGTCTGGGAGCGGTGTTACAGCAGAAGGATGAGCAAGGAAAGACACATACCATAGCGTATGCTAGTAGGGCATTAAGACGCCCAGAGAAGAACTATTCAACAACACATTTGGAGACATTAGCAGTCGTGTGGGCGTTAGGACATTTCCGGGATATTATCTTTGGCTACCGGATAATTGGTTTAACTGACCATGCACCCATACGCGACTTGTTTAAAGGAAAAAACTTGTACGGTAAGGTTGCGCGTTGGTTTGGCAAGGTAATGGAGTTTGATCCAGAGGTCAGATATTTACCAGGCCGTCAAAATGCCGTAGCCGACGCGTTGAGTAGAAACATTGCTGCTACCATAGCCGAGGATGTTGCTCTTGCTGAGTATTCCTCAGACACGGTAAAAGCGGAACAACGTAATGATGCAATGTGGTCTCAAGTCATCTATGCCTTGGAGTCTGGCGACGAGACTTGTCTACCTGAACTCCCAGTACCAATGACTCACTTCCATCTTCAACAGGGTCTTTTGTATAAGTAACCCCCAGGGAAGGACACTGCATATCAGTTGGTTGTTCCTGCTACCTTACAGCAAGCCGTGCTACAGTTAGTTCATGACGTACCTCAAGCGGGTCATCCCGGTCGCAATAGATGCATACGTGAGGCGCGAAAGAAATACTACTGGCCGACCATGAGGAAGGACATAGAAGCCCACGTCAGTCAATGTGTCAAATGCGCGGAAATACGAGGAACGATGGGACTTCCGACTCCCATCTTAGAGTATCCTCTACCGGAAAAACCCTGGGATACAGTCTCCATTGATCTCTTAGCGTTGCCGAGAAGTCGTCAAGGTTCAAGTTATGTACTGGTGGCAGTGGACCATTTCTCACGATTCACTGTTTTAGCACCTTTACAGACGAAAACTTCAGAGGAGGTGGTGCACGCTTTTGTGACTTCAGTGATTTGTCCATACTCTACACCTAAGGTATTGCTCAGCGATAATGGCAGTGAATTTCGTAACCAGGTGTTACAAGAAATCTGTCGTATGTATGGAGTAAAGCAAGTTTTTGTAACGCCTTACAGTCCTAAGAGCAATGGCCTGGTGGAGAGAACAAACAGGAAGATACTGGAAGTCTTGAGACCAGTAATAATCTCAAATCAAGAGGATAACTGGGAAGACTGGTTACCACATGTAGTGGCAACCATCAACTCCTCAGAAAATTCATCAACTGGGAAGTCTCCTCATTATATCCTTTATGGAGAAGAGAAAGTGTTACCCTACGATTTGTTGGCTGGACCTCCTACTCCAGTATACAACGAAGAAGACTACGCAAAGGTACAGTTGTTGAAATTCCAACGTATACACAGTGAAGTACGGAAAAGATTAAAAGCCTCAAGAGCGGAGATGATGGCGAAACAACACAAAGGTAGTCAAGAAAAGACGTTACAGGCAGGCCAGAAGGTCATGATCCACAACCCTGAGAGAATTTCCAAGCTCAGACCTAACTTATAGAATAAAGGATGATGCTAATGGAACTCAGGAGGCAGTACATGCTGATAGGATCAAACTAGTAAGTCAAGAGCTAGGCCTATCGTCTGATGTGTTGTGCCCTCTGTCTTCGTCGCAGTCTATGTCGTCATCCGTACCTGTCCCTAACCAAGAGTATCGCAGCAAGCTACGATCCCACAACAAGAGTGATTAAGGGAGTATCTACTCTTGCAGAAAAAAAAAAATGTGGCTGTGGCTCATACTCCTCGTGCGTTGCTTGGGGTGGACCTATGGAACGACATCGGACATGGACACGACTGCGTTAATGCCAGGAGGACTGAAGAGCCCACTTGGAGAAGTCGTGGTAGTGGAAGATGCAGTATGCGTCTACTATCCATTGGAAGGCTATCTCCAAACGCCAGATATTGTCAAGGAGGTCTCCAAGGGCTTGTCGAATCTAAGACAGCAACTATTGGAAGTGGGAAAGATGTTTAATTGAAACCCACGATTGACGAACTCTGACACTGAAGCTTTGGAACGAACCTTGCATGGAATTGTTGAGCTTCAGACTAGGCATATAGACAGGCTCACCGACAGGCTCACTAACTTGCATGTAGCTTTACCTAACGTACACTCTGATCTTTCCAAGCATGTCCATGCACGTACTAAGAGAGGACTTGTGGATTTTCTTGGAATCCTGTCTCAACAACTCTTTGGTACGGCATTAGATAAGGATGTAGTGCAATTGGGTAGACAGATGCATGACTTGACACTGGCCGCTAAAGCCAATAATAGATTAATCATGCATGTGTATAAACAGTTAGATGAGTTCACTAACAAAGCTAACGAGATAATTAGGACTACCAACCATCTAGTAGAGCTTGTGAACAACATCCAAATTAACCTACCAACCCTAGCTAACTTGGTGTATTCGCTGAGTACTTACATGCTCTCGACGAGTCAACCACTGCTTTGGAGAAGCATGCAGCCAATATGGTGGATGGCTTAATCGATGCAAGTTTGAACAGGGTTAATGCTTTATTGCTGCCTACTAATATACTAACAAATGCAATTGATATAGCTATGTGGAAGCATGGACTTATGCCACTCTTTGATCTGAGTCAACTGGAATATTATTACCCATTGTTAGAGGCCCAGTTGACCCATGAAGGCATCCTGATATTGGTACCTATGAGGAATGCTGTAACATACCAGGCATGGCGGTTCATTTCCTTCCCTTTTGCTACTGCTAATAATACACTTGTTGTTATTGAAGAGGGTCCAGAGGTGCTAGTTGTCTCAGATGACAAGAAATATGTAGCAGAAACGACTGTGGATGAATTTGAGAAGTGTAAGGCCTCATTTCTTGATCTCCATGTATGTCTTGCTTTCTATTTTGTCCTCGTACCATTAAAGGTAGAGGAGTGTAAGAGGGCCTTGTTGGACACAAATACTTCCTCTGCTCTGCAACGTTGCACCTTCCAACCCATTCAGTTGAAGTCAGTTTTCCATGCTCATATTCATGCGAAACAGTACTTTTACTTTCCTGAGACAGAGGATGTAACTGTGATTTGTGCCTCACAGAATCAATTCCTTACAGTAAAGGGGTACTATGTTGCACCTGATTTTTGTGAGTTACACAGTAAAGAGATAGCAGTTCTGCCTAGCAAGCATCATCTAGCTTTGATAGTGAACTTTTCATCCCAGTTACGACCCTTTTTACCTTCATTCCATGTTACTTCCTTGAATGTGAACAGGCTGTCTTATGTAGTAAAGGAGCTTACCTTCCCCTCCCACCTGAACAGGACTGATTTAGAGCCTTATGTACTGTCCTATCTTCCTTCATACCTTTCTCCTTCCTATTTTGGTCCTGGCGTTGGTCTTCTACTTATTGTGGTCTTGTCCTGTGTTTGTGGTTTAGGCTACTATTTAAGGCGCCAATTATGGAACCCACTGATACCACGTGTCCGTACTCGAAGGATTGCAAGTGGATGTTCCTGAATAGTTAGCTACCCTACACTCTGGTTAGGCTACACGGTAGTTAGGACAACAATGTCGACGAGGATGTCAGTGGTGTGGCCGAGCGATGTTCTGGTGTCAACATCTTTTTCCATATGAAGTTGTAGTATCACACATTTTACATAATAATTTTTAAAGCTGTTTAGTCATAATTAACAGTGTGTAATGAAGTGTGAATGATGAACAACCAAATATCATTTCGCTGTTAGCTGTGGTATAGAAGAAGGTGGATGGCAGACCACAAGTGCCACCCTGTTTCAATTATAAAATGAAGGTTAGGAGAAGTGAAAAGATATCTGAATAGTGTGTAAGTGTAAAGTTCTGGGGAACCATTTATCATGTTGGTATATGTGAATGTACTTAATACCATTTTATAGAGGTGTATAATGTGCTAGTAGAGTTGTCATTTATCTCTACTTTTTGCATAAGCCCAGAGTATATCCAATGCTCGGCACCTCACTTTTTAGCTGACCTCAGCACCGCGCCCTAGTCGGCTCGGTGAGTGTACAGCGTCAGAGGCCGTTTTACAGTTTTAAAGGGAGGTTGTATCGCTCTTACATATCTCTCGGGTCGCAGTTATATTATTCTGTACCCAATAAAGAGAGATTTAATCTGCTCATTTCTGTCACCTTACGCTACCACTTAATAACAGACCAGCTTCCACCTTCTCGTGGCAGAGGACCTTTGGTGGGAAGTGTCGGGGAGTGACGGCGAGTAGCTGACGTGTACTACAGACAGTGTCGTCGATCCAACACGGTGGTCTAGTTATACTAAATAGCAGAACACTTAATATGTAGTCAACTGCTACTCCATAACGGCTACATTAAATTGTTGGCCAGCAGTGCGACGATGCATTTTATTGGTGCTAGCGGTGGCACGATATTTAGTGCTAGCCGTGTACCGATACATATTCTTTTCCAGTTAACTAAATAAGACTGGTCACCACTAGCTTGTGTCTGTATTCTTTACTTTTGTTATTACCATTCGTTTGCGAAGCAGTCAGTACTCAGTTTCGGTTTGCTTAATGAATTAGCGCCATGGCTACCACTGTATTATTACAGGAAGCCAAAGAAATGGGTCTTTCGGACCCAACCGAAATTAAAGAGTATATACTCTCACGGCATAATCAGGAGCAGCAGCGCGAGAATGATGCCCGTGAAGAGCGTAAGATTCAGCGCAAATACGCGAGAACAGCATGAGGAACGCGAAAAGGAGCGCAAATACGAGCGAGAACAACGTGAATATGAACGTGCCGAACGTGAGGCACGAGAAAAACATGAGCTTGAGGTTTTGAAGCTCAAGCGAGATTCCTTGGCTTCAGGCACATCTGCTGCAGCCAACCCAAGCTCCACTAGCGCTCTTCCTACACATGTCCTGGTGACCCCACGCATCAAGCTTCCTTCATACAAGGAAGGTGAGCGAATCGAGCCATACATAGCTCATTTTGAGGACATGGCAGACATGTATCAACTGGATGAGGCAGCTAAGCGGATCCAATTTCTTAGTTTATTTGAGGGCCCTGCCCTCGATATTCTCCACAGAATTCATGGAGACAATCTCACGTATGAGATAATGAAAGCTGCACTCATTAAGGCGTATGGTCTCACAGTAGACGACGCCAAACTTCAGTTCATGCGAGCTCGTCTCCAAGACAAGGAGACAGCTGTTGAGTTCCTCGATCGTCTCACTGCTTACTTGAATGAGTGGATGGAGAAAGATGAAACTCCTTCCACGCGTGAGGGGATAATTGACCTTATGCTGCATACACAGCTAGAGAGGTCATGGCCTGCTGAGCTCATAGCACAGCTTAAGATCTGCCAGGTGAAAGATGCCAGCCAAATGGCAGAAAAGGCTGACGCATTCTTTACTGCATACGGGTATCAAACTCGTAAGCAAAACAGCTGGAGCAGAAAAGATACTGCCAAGTCTGGGAAGCCGTCTCAGACTTAACCCCAGCAACAAGGCCATTCTCAGAGTAATGGCCAAGGTCCAAGCAAACAGCAGAAGGACCAGGGGCAAAATATACAGGAGTCTGCTTGGAAGCGGTACAACAAACACCCCAACCAGCAGCAGTTCCCCAAGCAGCAGCAGCAATACAGGGACAAGCCACATAACCCTCAGTCAGGTCAATTAATGTATCGGAGGCAGGACGCAAATGCAGCCTTCATTCCACAAGTACCCGGTGGTGCCATCTATACCAGTACAGGTACTTCCCAACAGTTCACAAGTCCCCCTCCGACCATGAACTCTCCTCAGACACCTAGTTCCCAGGGCGCCACGTTTGCTGCATCGGTTGTTCCGCAGTCTCATGAATGACTGGCTGCTACCTCCTCAGACCCTTCCACCAGCAACACTGCCTTTCTTGTTCAGCCAGGGTCTGTGGGAGGTGTTTCTGTAAATGTTCTGAGTGACAATGGTTCCTCAGGTTGCTCTGTTAAGCAGAGTTTAGTTCGGCCTGATGAGTATACAGGTCGACAGATCCAAGTTAGACTTATTGATGGATCAGTGAGATTGTTCCCTGAGGCACGTATCCAGGTGGCATCTCCATTTTATACTGGTACGACACTTGCAGTTGTCATGCCAGAACCTCTATTTGACCTCATAGTAGGAAACATTCACGGAGTCAAAAATAGTTGCGCCGTAGATGTTGCTACTCAGACTTCGGCTGCTGCGATAACACGAGCCATGGCCAAGGCTCCAAATCGCGTCACTCCGTTGACCGTCGCAACGCTGCAAGATCTGATTCGTAGTCAAGATGTTGTCCAAGAGCAAGAGACTGACTCGACACTTGCCTCTGTGCGCAAGAAGCTGGAGGGTAAAGTGATCAAGTATTCACGGGGAGGACAAGCCAGGTTGCTTCGTAAGCAAGGACTGCTGTACCGTGAGTCACAGACACCCCAGGGTGAGGTTCGTCTGCAGTTTGTCGTTCCTCCAAAGTATCGCCAAGCAGTGTTTGAATTAGGTCATTGTTCAGCGATGGGAGGTCACATGGGTCAAAAGAAGACCTCTGACTGCATCCATGCTGACTTTTTCTGGCCAGGAATGGGACGGGAAATAACGAGGCTCGTACGTTCCTGTGATGTGTGTCAGCGTACCACTGACCGGGGGCGTGTCCGTCCTGCGCCATTGAAGCTATCTATCTATCTATCTATAGCCCGACGCCCTAATCCCGCAAAGGGTGGCCACAGACAAAACGCCTCCAAGTCACTCTGTCACCCACCATTTGACTCCCCTCCCCCCAACTCACCCCCCCCTCCCTCATATACCTCTCAACTCCATCCCTCCACCTCATCCTCGGTCTACCCCTCCCTCCCTCCACCTCAACTACATACACCCTCTTAGTCAGTCTTTCATTCTCCATTCTCTCCACATGTCCAAACCACCTCAGTGTATTTCTCCTAATCTTTTCAACCACATCCACATCTACCCCACAATGTTCCTTCACTTCTTCATTCGTCAACCTGTCCCTCCACGTCACTCCACATGCTCCTCTCAAGTAACTCATTTCCACTGCTCTCACTCTTGACTTGTTCCCCTCTTGCAAGGTCCATGCCTCGCTTCCATACGTCTATAATCTCTTAACCATTCGAGAGAGTAGCAGTTGACATAGTTGGGCCAATCTCCCCTAGGGCTAGTGATGGATCAAAGTATATCCTCACTATTGTTGATTTCAGCACACGGTGGCCTGAAGCCGTGGCCCTTAAGAATATAGAGGCCGTCACTGTTGCTGAGGCATTAATTGAAGTGTTCTGTCGTGTAGGTATCCCTAAGGAGGTCTTAAGCGACCGGGATTCACGGTTCACTTCAGCAATGATGAACGAAGCGTTCAGGATGCTGTCCATCCGAGGCTTATGAACTACGCCATATCATCCCATGTGTAATGGGTTGTGTGAGAGGTTCAGTGGAACCCTCAAGAAGATGTTGAGGCGCTTGACCGCCGAACAGCCAAAGGAATGGCTGCAGTTCATTGCTCCTCTTCTATTTGCTTATCGAGAAGCCCCACAGCATTCATTGAAATTCTCACCCTTTGAACTGGTGTATGGGAGGTCGGTCCGAGGCCCACTTCAAGTCCTTCGTGAGTTATGGGACGATGAAGAACCCGACCCTGAAGTCAAGACCACCTACACCTACGTCCTTGATTTGGCTGACCGCCTCCAGTCGACGTGCGAGTTAGCTAAGGAAGAACTGATCAAGGTGCGTGAAGTTCAAAAGGCTTATTACGATAAGAAGGCAAAGCTTCGGAAGTTTAGTCCAGGCGATAAATGCTTGGTATTACTCCCCACTGCCCAGAACAAGTTGTTGGCGCAGTGGAAGGGTCCATTCGATGTAGTAGAGCGCATTTCAGACCTCAACTACATAATACAGATGGGGAATCTTCGTAAAAGGTTCCACATTAACATGTTGAAGGCTTATCATGAGTCAGACCCCGAGGAGACTGGCCTACGAGTAACTGATGATAGTGACCAGCCACTGGAAGAAACCGGGCCAGCCGCGGTGATCCCAGCTGATGACCATGATGACGAGCCCTTAACCGCTCATTCCCGTCAGGAAGAGACTGTCGGAGATGTTTTACTTAACCCTGACTTAGCAGTATGAGACCAAAATGCCTTATGGTCACTGCTCTGTCAGTATGCTGATGTCTTCTCAGACCAACCTAGACTTGCAAAGGTTGCGTGTCATAAAATTGAGTTGACCAGCAATGCTCCTATAAAGGTTAAGCCATATCCGATTCCCATGCGACTACAGGGTGCAGTAGATAAGGAAATTGCTGACATGGAGACTGCAAGCATTATCGAAAAGTCCTCATCTCCTTACTGTAGTCCGATGGTAGTAGTCCGCAAGAAAGATGGTGGAGTCAGGATTTGTGGTGACTATAGAAGGCTCAATGCAATCACCAAAGTGGATGCTGAGCCAATGGGTGACCATATTGCCATCTTCTCCAAGCTGGCAGGGTCACGATATTTCACAAAGCTCGACCTAGCGAAGGGTTTCTTCCAGATTCCCCTTCATCCTGAGAGTCGTCAGTTCACTGCCTTTGCTACTCCTGGGGGGTTGTACCAGTATAAAGTCCTCCCATATGGACTTACCAATTCCCCAGCAGTATTCAATTGTGCCATGAGACAAGTGCTCCATGGTATTGTAGGAGTAGAGATGTTCGTTGACGATGTCCTCGTTCATTCCGCCACGTTGGAGGAGCACCTCAGACTCTTGGAAATTGTCTTCATTAGACTCCTGAGTTTCAACATGACTGTGAAGCCTAGCAAATGCAAGATTGCTCACAGTGAGGTGGAGTTCCTCGGTCATATTGTTGGCAACAATCACTGCAGGTGTCAGGGTGACAAGATCAGGAAGGTTAGAGAAGCCCCGAGACCCGTGACCAAGAAACAGGTTAGGGCATTTCTTGGCCTAGTGGGATATTATAGGAGTTTTATCCCCAACTTTGCTCTCATTGCCCAACCGTTGTACGAAGTGCTACGGAAATATGCTCCAAACACCATTGAATGGGGAGAAGCGCAAGAGAGATCTTTTGCCACCCTCAAGTATATGTTGTGCAAGGAGTCTATCTTGCAGTTGCCTGATTCCAGCAAACCTTTCATACTGCGCACTGATGCTTCACAAGATGGAGTAGGTGCCGTATTGATGCAGGAATCGGAAGGTGGAATCTTCCCAGTGGCATACCACAGCCGTAGGCTAAAACCCGCTGAGAGGAATTACAGTACTGTTGAGAAAGAACTTTTGGCTGTGGTTGATGGTGTTAAAAAATATTATTATTATTTATTTGGGGCATCATTTACTCTGGAAACTGACCATATGCCACTCACTAGTCTTAGCACGACCAAGACGGCTAATGCAAGATTGACACGGTGGACACTGTATTTACAGCAGTTTAACCTTGTTGTGAGATACATCAAGGGAAGTGATAACGTAAGTGCAGACCTGATGTCTCGCCTGCTAACTGCTGACTAACATGGGCAGTTGTTGTATGCTGGGTTCTGTGATAGGTATCCTCAGAGATTTGAGTAATCCAAGGACCAGCCTGGTTCCCAGTTAAAAGTGTAGACCTGACGTCTCACTTGTTGGCCCCACAGGACACAGTGTGTCCAGGGCCTGTACATAGACGTGTACTGTAGGTTAAGGGGGAAGTTCGAGAGGGAACTCCGCAGAGGCGACTCGAGGCTATGGAAGACCCGAGTTTGCACAAGGATTCTCAGCTCCCCGATACTAATATAAGCACTGTAGGTTAAGGGGGAAGTTTGAGAAAGAGAACTCCGCAGAGGCGACTCAAGGCTATGGAAGACCCGAGTTTGCACAAGGATTCTCAGCTCCCCGATATTAATATAAGTACTGTAGGTTAAGGGGGAAGTGAGAACTCCGCAGAGGCGACTTGAGGCTATGGAAGACCCGAGTTTGCACAAGGATTCTCAGCTCCCCGATACTAATATAAGCACTGTAGGTTAAGGGGGAAGTTCGAGAGAGAGAATTCCGCAGAGGCGACTCGAGGCTATGGAAGACCCAAGTTTGCACAAGGATTCTCAGCTCTCCGATATTAATATAAGTACTGTAGGTTAAGGCACAGGTTGAGGACCCGTGTGCAGTTCGAGGCTATGGAAGACCCGAGTTTGCACAAGGATTCTCAACTTGCCGACACTAATCGTGTGCTATAATTAATGGCGACCTCGAATGTACGAAGCTTAGGCTGTCACTTGTATTTTACAGCTAGAGCGTACTTTTTGTAGCATGTACTGATTGCTAGGCAGAGAGAGTAATTGTAACGTAATAAGAATTTTATCTCATTGACACTTTTGATGCTCCACCTTAATTGGTTTTGCAGGTACAGCAAAGGGTGTAGCAGTTTTGCTTTGCGGGCCAGCTGATCATCTGCCGCAAGCTGCCGCCTCTTCTCCTCTGCCTCCGTCGTCGCCATATTATTATTTACTGTGTCATTTTACACGTAGGTACAGATACACTACAACTGTCACACCTACACCGTGTATTACATACACCACGCTACACAACAATTAGTTGTCAGTGTAAATGTAGCGAACTTTCGCTCAGTTTGACCTGAGTACAGGATTTTCACTGTCGTCACGGAGTTTTGCCCTCAAGCTTGCTTCTATTTACGTAAATATGAGTTTTTTTTTTCGCTCACTGGTGACTGCAACTTTCTCCTGTAGCAGGATAGCACACACACCACAGTGTGAATCTTGTGTGAATGACTTAGGATGTGTACATATATATATATATATATATATATATATATATATATATCCACAAATTTTTTCCCATAAGGAAAAAATTTAATTTTGTTGGGGCGTAATGTCACGAATCAAATTCGCGACATTTCCCTTTTGTGAAAAACACGAACTATTAGTGGAAAACTCACTGTGTATCACTCAGTTAACCGTTTCTCTCTCCACTTCGGTGGTATACTTTTAAAAACATTCGTCACTGTTTCAAAAGTGACCGATTTAATGCACGTCACTAAGTGCTCTACTGAGCGATACTATTGTTTCTTTATTGTTCACCCCTGCTTGCCTCGACCGTTAGAAAAATGCGGCCTAGTGCTCCGCTTTTGTTTCTCACGACTTATTCAGTCCAGTGTTTGCTCTGACGGAGAGAGGTTCTGTGCTCCAGAAGTGTGAGAGAAGAGGTCGCTAGCACCCAGACTCCACTGAGTATAGTTTTCTCCAAGCTCCCACCCCCTGGGTGATACACAGCATTCATCGACCAGTATTTCCTTTTTGTATTTTCCTAGGTTTAAGAGTTTAATTAACTTGTTTTTTTTCCTAGGCGTAAGAATTTAGCTCGTGTGTAAGTGAGTGAGTGCGATCTCATTAATTTGATTTGAAATGTAACGTTAAATTTATTTTTGTATTCAATAAATTTAAGTTCTTTTCCTTGAGCTTAATGTAATGTAAACTCTTGTTTCATTTCTCCACAATTAAGCTTATTTTCCATATAGCTCCTAGCTTGCATAAACGTTTTGCTATTTATAACTGGTACTTAGGCCAGTCTTGTGTATTAAACTTAAAATCCGTTGTGCCTCCTAGGAGTTAAGCACCAGCAAGAACCTGATACTGTTATTAGTATTATTTATTGTCAGGGGTGAAGTAACTTTCTCCAGAGGCTACAGTACAGATAAACAGCAATTGAGTGATTAGTCTCTGCTGTGTACTGTCGAGAAAGTTTATAAATTCTCGTTCTTAGAGAATCGTGCGAAGCAAGCTAGCGTAAAGTATTCGTTGCTTGATTTAGTAAGACAATTATTGTCCCTGCTCTTCAATATTATTATTGAATATTATTATCAATTAAATAATATTTAGCATTTATTTTAAAAACCCCGTGATATTTTAAAAACCCCGTGACAATGGGGACGTTCTGACTAACTTCCTCCAGGGAAGAATTTGTGGCAATCGTACTAGCAAGGATGTTCGCTATTCCACGTGAGTCATTTATGATGTTTCCATTTGAAACTTTTAGTAGGAGAATAGGTGACGACTTGTTAAAGTTGTTATCGAAATAACTGAGAGTTGACCAAAATATTCAATTGTTACTGGGATTATTTAATAGTTTGGATGCCTGTTTGTGAAGAAAATTTGGTTTCTCGCAATTTCAAATTGACTGAAGGATTCAGATGTTTTGGATAATGTAAAAGTTATATGCTAAGTACTTTTGGGGTGTTGCTCTGGCACAATTGCTGTCAAGCCATTGTGGGTTGTCCTATATTTTAGTAAACTGTTGACTTGGTATGAACAACTCGATACTAGCTTCAGTTAAGACATTAATGTGGGACTGGGAAGAAATGATGTCAGCATTACATTAGGTTATATTAGTAGTAGTAGTAGTAGTAATAATAATAATAATAATAATAATAATAATAATAAGTAGGTGGTGGTGACCATCTTCCACTCACATGATGTAGTGCTGCCTACTTCTTCCTTAACCTGTATCATTATTTTTCTGTGCCTGCCCTCCTCTCTTCCTATTTCTCCCAGCCTTCCTGTCACTTCTTATTGTTTTTCTTTCCTTTACAGGTGGCTTTACATTGAATGACAAGCCAGATGGTTTCCTGTAAGCCAAGAAACCATTTATAACGCTGGGTGGTAACCATATAACCAAACCATACGTGCTCCCTACGTGTCAGGAAGAGGGTTGGTGGAGGGTTAGTGCCCCTCCCCCTAAAACAAATAACTCAAAGTCAAATGGCCACCCCTTACAGGATAATGGCGTCTGGCAATAGATTGGTAGTAGTAGTAGTAGTAGTAGTAGTAGTGGTGGTGGTAGTAGTAGTAGTGGTAGTGGTAATAGTAGTAGTACTATTATTATAATTATGAAAATAATAATAGTAATAATAATAATAATAATAATAATAATAATAATAATGATGATGATGATGATAACTACAGTAGATATCTTTCAGAGAGCGAATACCTCCGCCAATGCCATTGCCATTAAAATGGATCCGGATCAGGATCTGTGGATAGAGATCCAGACCCGGAAAAAAATTAATAAATTCTTTCTCGGTCCATGGCCCACCTTTCCACAAAACTTAATTAAAATTCATTGAGAATTTTCCAAGATACTGTGCGAGATACTCCGGATCCTGATCCTGATCTGCCCCAATATTTAACCATTTTTTTCCTTGGCTTATGGGTCACCCTTCCACAAAATTTCATCAAAATCCGTTCAAAACATTTTGAGTAATCCCGGATCCGGATCCGTGGATGCAGGATCAGGATCCGGACCTGGATCAGCCCCCAAATTAAATAAGTTATTTCTTAGTCCTTGACTCACGTTTCCATTTAAATTCATTTAGAAATTCTGGAGATATTGTGCGGGATACTCCGCATCCAGCCCAAAATTTAATCATTCCTTGGCCCATGGTCCACCCTTTCACAAAATTTCATCATAATCCGTTCATACATTTTTGAGTAATCCTGCTGACAGCCAGGCAGACAAACAGACTAACCGCCCAACATGGGATAAAACACAACCTCATTGGCAGAGGAAAGAATAACAATAACTAGAAGCCATCTCACGATGGGATCTCACCAACTGCGTGGCCAGAATGTTTTTCCTCGACACATAATTTTGCACCTCCATTTCTGATTTGACACAAATTCATGATGTAAAACACACACAAACAAAGCCTGCCAGCCAGCCTAGCAACTTGAAACATTACCATTCCGCTCGCTTCGCAACAAGGGCGGTAAGCAAGCAGAGTAAATGTTTTCAGTTGTGAGGTTGGCTAGCTGGCTTTGTGTGTGGGTAAACAAAATGTCCCATGAACGGCCTGAACGATCAACATGAAACTTTCAGGGTATCGAGATATGGCCAAAATCTTGGACAAGTTCGAAAAATGGGCATTCGGGGTCAAGGTCAAGGCCACCAAAGGTCAACTATTTGAGCTTTGGCAGCCATTTTGGTGAATCTGACCCCGAGTGCCCATTTTCGAACTCGTCTACGATTTCCGCCATATACTGATACCCTGAAAGTTCATGAGATACCTTGTTTACCTACACACAAACAAAGCCAGCCAATCAACCTCACAGCTGAAAACATTACTATTCCATTCGCCTCGCAACGCGGGGGGCAATAATATCATTATTCGTTCTTTCCACTCATATTTCAGAATTACGTATGTAACTCCGCCGGACAATTCATTTGGGTCGAGGTTGCCAAATGGTTCGTGGACGGGTATGATCAGTTCAGTCATGCATAAGGTAAGGGGATGACTGGAAAACCAAACATGCAGAAAAAGTGGTAACTTTGAGATGATAAGACTAAATTACAAAAAAAGAAAAAAAGTCAGTGTATTAAAGAGGTTGGAGACAGCCATGCCACTTGGATTTAACACTCCTGGAACTACTTTATGATGACCAATTTTAAAACTCCGGTGAGGATAGGATACGATTAAATTGCATTCCATCTTAAGTAGTGCAATCAACAATGAAAAAATGTCAGAAATTCCTTTTAATAGGATTCAGTAGCAATATCGATCACCCTGTCTATAGCCAGACACTTTAATCCCATAAGGGGTGCCCACAAACAAATCCCCTCCATGTTTGCCTGTCCCCTACCATTTCGCTACCCTGTCCCCAACTTACACCCTCCTCTCCGATATACTTCCCTGCTCCATCCCTCCATCTCATCCTCAGTATTTCCATCCCGCTCCCCCATCCTCCTCACATACATACACACTCCTAGTTAGTTTCCCACTCTCCATCCTCTCCACACGGCAAAACCACCTCTGTACAGTATTACTCCTAACGCTTTCTCTTACCACATCCACACCACAACGTTCCT
This sequence comes from Coenobita brevimanus, assembly GCF_032717465.1. Taxonomy (NCBI): domain Eukaryota; kingdom Metazoa; phylum Arthropoda; class Malacostraca; order Decapoda; family Coenobitidae; genus Coenobita; species Coenobita brevimanus. The sequence goes on along the minus strand of NC_137039.1, from coordinate 15,289,063 downwards.
TGATATCCTCATTTGTCAGTCTGTCTTTCAGGGTAACTCCACATGCCTCTCTTAAATAACTGATTTACACTGCTCTAGCTCTTGACTTGTTTGCTTAGAACAGGGTCGAAGTTTCGCTTCGCACGTTAGAGTGGGGATCACAATATGTCACGCAGGACTTTTTTATTTCCACGCTTACATCTCAGTTTATCACGGTTCTCAATGAAGCAGCAACCATTCTTCCCTTCTTTACGCTTTCAAGCAGGTCATCACCCAAACTTGCATCCTTATTCATCGCACTACCTAGGTACCTATATGCTCTCACATTTTCCATTTCCTCACTATCCAGCCTCACTGTGCATTCAGTGACTTTATTTCTCTCCATGATCACAACTTTACTTTTACTTTCACCTTCGTTTCGTTTCTTCCATACTCTCCCAGACGCATTCACCGAGCCTTGCAATTCCCCTTCTTCTTCAATTAAAAATTGAGTATCATTTCCAAATAACAGGACAGGAAGTTTCCAATATAAAGGAGCGTTGTGGTGTTGATGTGGATGTGATAGGAAGCGTTATGAGGAACACACTGAGGTGGTTTGGCCATGTGGAGAGGATGGAGGGTGAAAGACTGACGAAGAGAGTGTATGTGAGTGAGGTGGAGGGGGAAAGAGGGAGGGGGAGGCCGAGGATGAGATGGAGAGATGGGGTGGAGAGGTATATGAGAGAGGGGGGTGTGAGTTGGGAGCAGGGGAGTGAAATGGCTGGGGACAGGGCGACTTGGAGGCGATTTGTTTGTGGCCACCCCAAACGGGATTGAGGCGTCTGGCAATAGATAGATAGATAGATAGATAGAAGTTTCCAATCGCTGCCCTCTCTCATTAGGGCCGCTTCGACACCCATTGTCTTGCCTTGTATCTCTTTTATATCTCCATCCATATACAAATTGAACAACCATGGAGACATGAAACATCCCTAATTCAATCCAAAATTCAGATAGAAAAATTCACTAGTTCACCATCCCCACTCACTGCAATCCTAGCGCTCTCATACATACTCTCCACTGCATTCAGCAGCTTCCCCTTCAATCCACATACAGTATTTTTAATTCATTCCATATTCCTCTTCAAACGACTCTGCCATATGCTTTCTCCAAATCCATGAAACAACATACAATGTCTTTCCCTTCCCCAGAAAGTTTTCCACTAAAGACATAAGGAGAGTATCTGATCTTCTCAACCTCTTGCCTTCCTGAATCCTCCCTGTTCGTCTTCAACTAATTCCTCTGTGTTTTTTATCTTTCCCTAACTCTGTCAATAAGAATCCTACCATATACCTTTCCTGTTACACTAAGAAAACAAATGCCCCAATAATTAACACAGACTTCTTTTTCCCCTTTCTTTTTGCTCAGGGGAATAATAATACCTGATTTCATGTTCTCCAAGACTCTACCTTCCTCCCAGGCCAATCTGCACATCTTCCAGACACATTCAACTACTATCCCTCCCCAGTGTTTCAGCACTTCACCACACACTCCATCAATTTCCGGGGCTTTCCCCACTTTTACTTTCTTCGTTGCTTCCATTGCTCCCATCCTACTGATTTCGTCCTCCTTATCATCCCCCTCCTTCTCCAACCCATTCACCAGCCACATACTAGCATTACTTTTGTTCTCTATATTTAACAATTTCATCAAGTGTTCTCTCTATCTTCTCACTTTTTCTCCCTTGTCCACTAGCAATCTGCCATTTTTATCTTTCCACTCCCCTACTACCTTCTTTATCACCGTTTCTTACTCCCAGAGCATTTTCTTGTAGGTTTATTAGCAACATATTCATGAAAGAACACATACAAGGCACTTTGAGAAAGAGATATTCCCTAATCTACAGGACACACATATGGGTCTTGGATTTAGCAGCAATATCCCTTCAGTCATTTAAATATAACAACAGTATTCCCTATCAAAAGGACGCAGAATTGACATTAGCATTTAGTAATAATATCTCATCTGACACTGGTAAATCAGTATCATGAGATACCAGTTTTTAACAACAATATTCTCTACCAAAAGAACACGGCCATGGCCCTTGGTACTTTTGCCATCACGGAAGATCGTGCTGAGGTCGTGGACTTCACATTCCCCGTCACCATCATGTACGGCCGTGTCATATCCGGCAAAGGCCGCTTAGAAATAGACCCCTGGAGCTTCTTGTTGCCCTTCACTCCGTTAGTGTGGACTGGAATACTGACGACTCTCACTGGGATGCTGGCTGTACTGTATGTTCATTCTGGATGCTTACCTAGCCAGATCAAGGAGTCAAGATGGCCTATTATAGCCTCTAGATGCATTAGAGTGCTACTTCAACAAGGTAAGTCACTAAAGCATTCATATTTATTTTCTTACCCATTGCATATTCGCCTCTTTCTCCTCCATATCCTTTCCCTATGCCTCACTGCGATAAGATGATGAGGGAGACGAAATGAAAAGATATGACCAGTTAACGTGATCGTAAACTGTTGCAGTACAGTGAGTGAGTTCATATTCGATTGCTGGGGTGTTTGCCATCCTAGGCGATTTCACGATCAGGGACTCAGAATGGCTTATTAAACCTTTAGGATGCTTTTGTGTGCTACTCCATCAAGAAGAGACACTTAAGAATAACTGATACTTCATATCCATTCCTCTCTCTTTGTCCCCTCCTTTTCCACTTATTTACTCTCTTGATTGTTCACACTCTTTCCCTCCAAGCCTTCTTTCGTCCGAATGTTTTGGATGTATTCCTATGAAGTTTCAGCACTGTAGGTTCTATAATTTTCTACTATTTTCTTATCCTTGCATCAGTTATCATTTATCTTGCTGTACCCCCCCCCCCATGTCTCCTACTCTCTTCACATCACTTATCCTTCGTTCTCTCGCTTTCTGATACACTTAGTGTTCCTTACACTGACATCTCACACTCAGTATTCTTTTCAATTTCATTGATTTATGTCCACTTCCTTTCCCATGCATTTAAAATACCATTTTATCATCAGATCATCTTGTGCCCGTCTAAATCCTCAGATCTAGACGGAAGAATAAAAAAAAAGAAAAAAAAAAGAAGGTCCTGGAGCTGTGCAAGGGCTAAATGATGTTCTTTGATGTTGGATATGTTGTTTTGTGACACTCATATATATATTATTTTTCTCAGTCTTTATTTTCCAGTATCTAAATATGTCATTCAGTAACTGTCGCCCCCCTTCTGTTTTCCTATAGATTTTATTGATTCATTTCACGGAATGTATACCAACTGAGTGTCTTTTCATTTCCAATTATTCTGCGTGCTGCTTTTTGACCAAACCTTTTTGGATCATATACAAGAGAGTATTATTTTGGATGGCACTGCCTTCAGCATTGCCACTGACATTTGCTAGTACAGACTTGGAGGTTGATGGAAAATGAGAACATTTGCTTGTTACCCATATTCACAAGACAGTTTTCACAGATACTATCCCCGCAGCTAACAGTAAGATTGGCCACCTCCCTTTATCCCTCTCCATTTCACCAGGTGGTCACCGATGGTACTCAGTTATAACACAGAAAACGTCAGATGAAAATAGTAATGTGTCATAAGAACATAGCACAACTCGCACTTTTGAATGTACTTTGCAAACTTGTTATTGATGCAACCAGGATCTGTCTAGTTCTGAAAAGTGCCAAAGGGAACCAGGACAGCTTAACAAGCCAGTGGTATAGCATGTGACCTACTCACCTGACATAATCCTTAGAACCAGAGACTTGACAAGGAAGATAGGATGGCTCCCACTGGTTTACCTTTACTTTTACCGAAGTGCCGGTCATGCGACGTTAGCGGCCATGGAGCGCCATCATCCTCTATCCTCAGCTATCCTGGTTACAGGTAAAAAAAAAAAAAAGTTATATCGTACCACACTGCCAGAGGTAATATAATATTCCACCTCCCGTAACGCCATCTGTTGTAAAGATCTGTTGCGCCCCACCTGCGCTACACAGTAATTCTAAGGCGGCAGCAAATAACTGCTCTTGTTGCAGGATGGTAATTCTTGTGCCATTTATTTCTTGGTGACCAAATTACCATATTAATACGGTAATAAGCTTCAGTATGTCCACCCTGTATTGATGTAAAATGTTTCGAGGCATTGTAAGTGAACCCGTACATACTTCACGTTAATTTACAAATGAAAACATGACCACAGCCCTTTACTGACATCTGTGAAATGGCCCTTATTTTCATGTAAATCAATTATCCCTCGTAGATAAGACAAAGTGCACCACGGCTTAGTAAAATAGTTCAGACAGGTGGACAGGTACAATAAGCCTCCCCCACACATATCGTCACAGTCGCCAATGATTCAGGGGTCTGCCAGCTCGGGCTACGTTCCCACAACATGGTGTGTTTATTTATTTATTTTTTTTGTTGTTGTATGGTTTTCTTCCCCAAGATGGTGAATTCCGTCTTCAATTTTTTTTATGGTCTAGTTCTTCCTGTATGTTATGAAAGTCTACCAGGCTTCTCTGTAACTGTATCCTTCATGAATTTCTGGAATGACAGTGGTAACATTACACTCCTAGGGCTATTCGTAAAAATAATCAAAACACTTCAGTTTAACATGACTTTATATGAATCAATTAATGCCACACCGTGCAGACAATGCTATACCCACTTGTACAGTCATAAGAAAAACTATCGTTACCCCCAGGGATGTTCGATGCAAAACGAACGTTAGCTGGGCTAGTTGGGCGGGTCCTTGCTGTTCGCCCCTCCCCTATCTAGTGTTGCCATATGACAATCCCATTACAAGAGTTGGAATAATGAGCAAGAATGAGCCATATGGCGGGAAATTATATAGAACGTGTTTGCATTAGCCTGAGCGCCCCGCTGGAAATTAATAATGAAACTCGGATGTTTATTATTTTCCTACTATTCAACACTTATTATCTATAGTACAAAACAAGTAAATTATTTTGAAGGGTATTAAATCTATAAGCATCGACTTTTTTTTTTGATAGTCTAGCAGGGGTGCACGAGTTCATTTGTTTGCTTTAGATGGGTGGTTAAATGCTTCAGACGGATGCTTCAGAGTTAATATGGATGGGGTGTGGCTGAGTTAGTGGCATTCATGCGTCGACGTCTAGAGGGTGTGTTGGAAGCAGGGGGTGGGTATACAAAATATTAAAACAATGAGACTGAACACGTATTGTTATTTTCTTTCTCCTCAACATTTATTATAACTAGAAAGCAATACATATCATTATTACACTGAAAATTACTATGTATTGGCTGAATTACTATCGTACATCTGGCATGGGTGCACATACTCAATGCCCGTCTGCATGTGTGTTGCCGACTCTACACCATCATGTTATAATTTAATATAATGAATTCGGTGCCGGATAATAAAACGTATTGTCTCTATGCACAGAGGCCAGACGATCTAATTAGCTTTTATTTCCTCTAGCAAAATTCTAATATCTGTGTCACACATAACCGACATTGACGGGTTTGTGATACAAAGTTTCCTGTCCCATCATTCCACAACACTTCATCGTTGTGTCATAGTGTTTAGCTTTAAAGGGTAACAATAGCTTTTCTCATGACTGTACATTGCTATACCTTCATGAATAATTCCGTGCCTGCATAAGTAATGCCATACCTGCACACATAATGACCTTCACACATAATGCTGCAGCTTCGCACACACACTTTGCCTCAGTACATATTGCTCAGCCCTCACATACACTGCTATTGATGAACTTCAACAAATAATGCAATGGTCTAACACGCACAGCTCTGCCCCACTACATATTGCTTTACCCTCACATATACACAACTCTCTAGCATCACACACAGGCGAAATCATTATATACTGTAGATTAGTTGTATGCAAATGAAAAGAACCATCTAGCAAAAAGAGACACAGGACGGCTTCCTTCTTCAGTGCTTGATGATTTCTGTGCCTTTTACCACCAGGTAATCAATATTTCATGTCATCTATGAAATAAGTGTCAATAAAGTATACGGTGCATGTTAGTGCATTGCTTGGATTAATATTTCTGCACGACGACAAGCATTTACCACCTCTCTCTGTTAGTTTTTCCTCTCAGAAAAAAATGTTTAATTTATTTCCCATTTATTATTTTATATTAAGATTTGAAACAACCATATACAGAATAGTTACTTGGCATTTTTATGGATTACGTGAACTTAACACAGATGAAAAATAACATAAGATTAGCTCCATAATTCTATGCCTGGATACAACTGAGAGGGGAATACACTCAGGCAGGCGCGTGGCGAGCATGACGTCATGACCTCCTCCTCCCTAGCGATCTGCGCATCGGCTGACTTGTTTTACTGAGCCGTGGTGTGCACAATCCCATGTAAGTACGATACCATGAACTCTCTCTCTCTCTCTCTCTCTCTCTCTCTCTCTCTTTATACAGTTGCTAACTCGAAATTTCTCAAGGTGCTAGGTTTCCCCCAAAAAGATATATATATTTTTTTTTTCTTCTGAAAGAGCTAATAAAAGAGCAACAAACTTTTCTCAAATATATAAAATATTTTACTTG
>NC_137039.1:15279815-15282402 GCF_032717465.1 Coenobita brevimanus | reverse complement strand
CTCTGTTATTCAGAGCGGGATTTTCAGCTCTTTGTCCCTGCATGGCTTCATTTATGCGCGTCCTTCTTACAAGTTGTATCAAGCTCTGCCAGCCCCTATATAATGAGCTCAGTCTCTGCATCATTAAGCCACTTAGGATCTGCTCCTCATTTTGTTCACATCTCTGTCCTCCTGTACAGATATTATTATTGTGAGTGCTCAAGAAATCTCCAAATCATCTAGCAGCTGTGTGTAATTTGAGTATATGTTATTGCATTTTTTTTCTTGTACTGTGTAGCATAAGGTTGCTACATTCTTAGGCCTGGTGAGGTTTTTTGATTAATGTTGGGTTTAAATGTCAGTCATTTTGGATAATAGTTTGTATCTGTAATAATTTAGTCTGGGAGTTCACTGAGTATTATCTGGTATTTCATTTTATCAGGGCTGACTTAGATAGGTGTACTCTCTTGCTAATTTCTGTGTTAATAGAGGCTACAGAAGCTATCCATATATTTAACCTGTTTTATTTGCCATTACATTATCCTTATGAGTCCTGAATGTTTTGTTGTTAGTTTGTACATTAAATCCTTAACTTGTAATTTTATCTAACTCCTTTGTTTTGAAATAGTCTGGAACTGATGGGACAGTAGTGATTTTTTTAGTATTCTCACTTAAAGTGTACATTATCTTTCTCTGTTTTTGTAACATATAATTTGGCGACCTCATACTCAGGATATTCAGGATATTATCATAAGGATATTGCTTGATATTTTGTGACTGTTACTTTCTATTAATTATGTCTACTATTACTACACTTGATGAAGCCAAAGATTTTTTTGTCAAATGTGCAAACAGTGTGATGTAGAAAACAGAACAAAGAAATGAACTCCAGCTTGTTGCTCAACAATTGGGAATTGTTGTTCGCTCTCATCATTCTAAAGATCATGATTGTTGACATGATTAATGAAAGCTTGTTTGAATGTAACTCCTCCAAATGAGCAAACGCAGATTGGAATCAGGCTAAGGTTACAGCTAGCCCTGCAGGAGTCCCCAAAGTGCTAAGGAGGTGCTGAGGCACAAGTTGAAATTGCTAGGATTCAGGCAGACCATGAGTATCGCATGAAACGAGGTGGAACTGGATCATCTAGCTCTGATGATTTTGATGTGGCTAAACAATGTTAAGACTTGTCCTCTCCTTTTAATGAATCTGATTTAACAAAGTATTTTCTAGTTGTTTGAGAGGGTAGCTACAGGTTTTAATTGGTCAAAAAGTATTGGCACAGTACTCCTTCAACCAACTGTTCTCACCGGTAAAGCTCAAGTAACTTATGCATCTTTGCCTCAGTGGATCAATCTGATAATTATGATGTAGTTAAGAGCTTGATTCTTAAGGCCTATGAGCTTGTTCCCTGAAGCTTCTCTATAGAGTAAAATTTAGGACAACTTACAAGCAAGATAAGCAATCTCATGTTGAGTATGCAAAAATCAAAGAGATCTGTTAGAGCAGTGGTTAAATTCTAAGAATGTGGATTCTGATTTTTGATAAATTTTAAGCAGAGATGATTTTGCTGGTGGGACTTCAAAAGGTGGTATTAGTAAAGATGTAAGCCTATATCTTGATGAGAAAAGAATAGATAATTTGTCTGATGCTGCAGTTTTAGCTGATGAGTATGTTCTCACGCACAAGAGATATTCTAGTAGAAAAAGGGAAAGCTGAGAGTAAGTACGTGCTGCCTCTACTCAGAAAGTACAGGTAACAGGAAAGAGAATAAAGATGATGTTTCTCAGGAAGTAACAATACCAGCTTCACCTCTAGATTTCAGAAAAAGTAAATGTACTTATTGTAGTAAGCTTGGTCATACTACGGAGAGATGTTTCAGGAGACAAAGCGTGGATGTGAACAAAAAGGAGTCTTTAAATATTCAGTCAATTGGTCTAGTGTCCACTCTTGAGAGTTCCAGAATTCTTTAACTGGAGTTAACTGAACCTGCTTTGAGGGGTAACTTGAATTCTCATGATGGAGCTCCTCTTGCTGAGCAGTAACGTGGGTGACACTCTCAAGAGTGCTCATGTGCTAATTTCCTGTCTGATGGTTTTGTCAGTCCTCTGGACAGTAATGACAGGAAAATCAGTTAAAATATATCGTGATACAGGTGCTTTTGCCAATCCCTTTATGCTGACCAGTGTCTCTAGGCTCTAATGTTAATTCCTCTGATGAAACTGTAATCTACAAGGTGTAGGGAATAATTACTTCTCTCTGTCCCTCTATGCAGAGTGAATTTAGAGTCTGGTTTTGTTAATGGTTCCGTTATGGTTGGGTTGGTTGAGACACTCCCAACAAGTCAGGTGTAACTTTCTTTACTTGGAATTGATATTGGTGGAAGTCAGGTGTAGTCCAGCCTCGGTTGTCTAGTGAGCCAGTGGCTGCGTCCCAGTGATTGTGGTGTCCCTGATGTGTTCCTGCATGTGCTGTCACTAGGGCTATGTCTAAAGTTACTGGTGATTTAGAGGATAATGGATGATGATGATGTTATCCTAGCTGACACTTTTCTTGCTAATTTGGACCACTCACCAGATGAGGCAGTACCCCTGTAGTGTTGATAATTTG
>NC_137039.1:15187315-15269815 GCF_032717465.1 Coenobita brevimanus | reverse complement strand
TTCCCCTTCGTCTCCTCAACCACACTCTTTGCAGCTCTACCTTGGCCATCACTAAATGATGGTCCGAGACTCCATTCCCCCACCCTCTCCACACTCTTGCATCCAACACTTGTCTTCTCATTCACTCATCCACACACACGTAGTCTATCATTGCCTTTCGTTCAACAAGTTTACCATCCATCCTCCTCATTACTCTCCATGTATACCCGTGGATCATCTTATGGCGAAATTAGGTGTTGGCTATTCCCAACCCCTTACAAGCACAGATGTCCACCAAAGCACTACCATTCCCATCTACGTCAGCTGGCACACCCCACTGACCAACCACTCTATCCACTCATACATTTCCAACTTTGCCATTCATGTCTCCAATCAACAGCACTCTCTCGCTCCTCTCAAACTTGTCCATATATGCCTCTACACTCGCCCAAAACTCATCTTTCACTCTTGCCACTCGATCCTCTGTCGGGGCTTACACACATACAATCGCCCACGCTTGTATACCTGCTTTCATCCTCACCCATACAATCCTTGCACCCACTGTTCCATACTCTCTTATATTCTCCTTTCACTTCTTGCTTATCATCAGACATACTCCCTCTCTTGCCCTCTCATTTTCATTGGTGTAAAACATATATTGGTCGGATATATAACTATAACTCTTTTCGAAAACTGGGTCAAGAATGGTAATAAAATGTTGGCCCAATCTTTGTACTGCTGATCACGCCAATAAAGCGGCTAACAACTGAGTGATATAATTATACTTCATCCATCACAGATCATTTTCATATATTGTGTTATGCTAGGCTTTTAAGGGTCGACTTCCCGTTGCCAGAGCGCCTAGAGTGTAGCTGGGTTCCCTTTCTAGACCGGAGCTTAGACATAGTAAGAGAGGAACAGGGCATAAAAACACAGGGCAACAACCATACACGTGTACTGACAATTTCTCTACTGTGGAACAGGAAGACTAGTACACAATATGCTTATCAAAAATAATACGTAGGCTGGTAGGTGGGTTTGGAGTATTGCACAGGATACTAGATAGACAGGAGTCTTAATTCGGGTCTGGGGCAATACACAACTTCTACAGTCTCTGCACAAGAGGCTCTTTTCTGGTGGGAGGCAAAACACAGGTTTTATGAGTTCAGGGGAATTTTCTCTGGCACTGACTCTGGTTCTAGTTTCACGATAGTTATGAGCGTTATGTCACTGTTTTCTGTTTCGTGATTTACACAGGGTGGCAGGACACTGACACAGAGTTATAATAGTGATACTGAGTGTTTGCCTCTCGTCTTATACAAAATAGATATGCACTGTTTCAGGTGTTTTTCCTTACTTCACTGAATCATACTTTTCACTTATATTGCACAGTCCTGGCCTCTCATTGTCAGTCTGTAAGAGCCATATATTACTGTCACTGTTAGGGAATGTCACTGATCGGGCGAGGGGGAAGGGGGCGGCCTGGGGGACTCACAGTTGTCTGCCTGGGGTAGGAGGAGTCCCTTCAGGAGTCCCTTCGTCCCTCGGCCACGGGACCACTCTCAGGGGCATCATCTCTCGTCGAGGGTTTGGACTGGGTGTGGTAAAGGGCCCCTCACTGTCGGGGCTGGGGACTGGGGTCTGGCCCTTTGGGGCTTGAGCCAAACAGGTCCTGGAAGCGCTCCCTCAGGCGCCTGGTGGTGGAAGGGCACCGCCTTTGTCGGGGAGGGGTGAGGTCTCGCCCCAGGGGACTGGGGGTGTCCTCAGAGGCACGTTAACTGCGGTCTCCTTCTCGTAGCGTCGCCGTCAGGTTCAGGCTGCAGTGTCGCTCTCAGCAGGAGTCCATCAAGTGGAGGTCCTCCTTGGGGGCTGACTGGATGGAGAAGAGCCCTGGGGATAACAGCGGGCCTCTCCACCAGTCCTCGGGGCAGAAGTCCTCCTCCTGGAGGTTGCCTCGGTCTGGGAGAACAGAGGGGAGACCTTCGCTCCTGCCGGTAGACAGGGCTGACCGCAGGTCACCCTCGCGTCGCGGAGTCACGGAGGGGGGTGGCTTTGGTGTCCCTCCCTGGCGATGTGCAGACGAGGAGTGGCTATGGTCCGTCTCCTGCCTACGGGAGCGGCTCTGGGCCGTCTTCTGCCTACAGGCATGGCTATGGGCAGTCGCCTGTGTCGTGCCCTTGGAGGCAACTGCAGAAGAAGAGGGGGCATATCTGTCTCTCCCCGGCACGGCTATGGGTCGTCGCTGGTTCTGCAGGGGGTGCAGGCAGCACCTGATGGAGCAGCTATGGGCCATCTACTTATTGGTGGCCTGGCTATAGGCTGTGGCCTTTTTTTGTGTGCAGCTTTTGGCCGTCACTTTTGCCCGGCTATAGGCCATGACCCTTTGGCTAGAGCAGCTATGGGCCGTCTCCTTATTAGCAGAGCAGCTATGGGCCGTCTCCTTATTAGCAGAGCAGCTGTGGGCCGTCTCTGGGTTTGCATGGCTTTGGGCCGTCGCTGAGGTGCTGCCTGGAGCTGTAGAGTCAGCTCCACCCCGATCCTGGCGAGGGCTAGCTCGTCCGAGAGGTAGTGCACTCGGACTGGGGTGGTCTCATTGAGTGCATTCCAGGGAATAGGGGTGCATGCCCCTGGTGAACTTATGTCCATATAGACTGGACATGCCGCACACTCTGTCTACCCCTCCGTAGTCTCCTCCTGAGGGTGTGGTGGCGACCTAGGTTGCTACGGCCGGTATTTCACCAGAACCAGAGTCAGTGCCAGAGCAAGTTCCTCCGAACTCATAAAACCTGTGTTTTGCCTCCCACCGGAAAAGAGCCTCTTGTGCAGAGACAGTAAAAGACGTGTTTTGTCCCAGACCCGAATTAAGACTCCTGTCTATCTAGTATCCTGTACGATAATTGAAACCCACCTACCAGCCTGTGTACTAATTTTGATTAGCATATTGTGTATAAGTCGTCGTGTTCCACAGTAGAGAATTTGTCAATACACTTGTAAGGTTATTGCCCTGTTCCTCTCATACTGTGTCTAAGCTCCGGTCTAGAAAGGGAACCCAGCTACACTAGGCGTTCTGGGGATGGGAAGCCGACCCTTGAACGCCTAGTATAACATGTTGGATAACTGAAATATATTTTATATAGTATAGAAATTTTGACAGAGACGGGAGTTTTCCACAGGCAACTGCCTTGCTATAAAAAGAAAGGGTTAATTTTGGTAATGTTTTTATGGTCTTCAGCTTATTAGATCATAATTGATAATATTAATATTAAAGGTGCATTGGTATACACACAAAATATATACAACTGGGTCTATAAAATGGTCAGAGTTGCACTGTTGACCATGAAGGTCGTCCGTGGCTCAATGGCAACATGCACGTATCTGATGTGTTGGAGGTATGGGTTCGAGCCCCACACCAGGCAGTTAATTTGTTTCATTTCAGACATTCCATCACTTGGCAGCAATTCGGGACAGAAGGAGATACTGAGCTGGCATTATAGCGTGTATTCATAGATGTATGTAACTTGGTTAAGAAAGACTCCATTCACTTAATCAGCTGTCAGCTGTGTGGACTGTACGGTAGGCATTCAGAGGACAAAGGTTCGAATCGTGATTTTTTTTTTTTTTTAAGCATTTAAAGAATAAGTTTACAATGTTATTCCCTCAAAGGGAGAAAAAGTACATTTCAAGATATGTTAATTTCGAGCTATCTGGACACACTTGTAAATTGGCCCAATTACTTACACCCAATTCAGATTTGATGACTGGCTTCCGATACAAACATGATGTTGGGCGAGAACAGAACCGAATGTGGATCTATGTGCAAACGGTTGTCGGCACTTGCACTGGGACGATTCAGGTCATCTGGCTTGCCTGTACCATTCCGACACCACGCGCTATCACAAGCCAGCATCGGTACAGTTCTGATCCAACACAATCATGTTTGATGGGTTACTAAGAGAGGCAGAACATTCACTTCCGTACCGGGACCCTTCATGACTACTGTGGTTTCAGCCTCAGTTACCCATATCAGCAGACAGCCGGGAAGAGAGAAACAATCTTCTTGCCCCTTCTGCAATAAACCAGCTACACACAGAAAGAAACTGCATGAATTTCAAATGGTGAGCAGTAATTAAATGTCTCATTATATTAGATATACTTTAGCATAATGCAGAATCCTACCTACAAAGTAATATAACTGTTTGTGATTCATTGTGTAGTGTAATTAACTATTGAAATCATACTTTTAAATCCATTTTGCATGTGGAGTTGATAGAAGAGCTCAAAGAAAAGGCGCTTGCAACAGGCGATGACAACGTTTTGACAAAATTTGGGGATGTCGTCGGCAACGAGGTTAAGTACCACACCTCATGTCTGATCGGTTTTAGCAGGTTTGATGATTCTGAAGCCAATTCTGAAGATACCTTTCATGCTCTCGACACCAGATCACTAGAAGAAGTCATGTCACAAATTGATGAAGATATTATCTGAAGGGCAGAAGTGCTTTCCTCTTAAGGAAATTCACCGAGAGCTGACACGGAGACAAAAACTGGTTATGAAGACAGTGCAATGGAACTCGATTAAAGGCTGCAATTCTTCAACGATTTGCCGATTCTGAAAAACAAAAGTGGATCTACGAAGAAAGTACTACTGGTCACCAAGAAATCAATGAAAAATATCGTCTCTTCATGTCTTGCATTTAGTTCAAAGTCTTCAGATTCTTGCACCTTAGCAAAATCTGCCCTTATCTGTCGCAGAGAAATACAGCGCTATTGGACTGAGGAGAATAATATATTCCATGCTGAAAAGCACGGTTTCAGGGAGAGATGCCACCAATAATCTATTCCTCATGCTGCATGTGATAGCTAAGCACAACATATATTTTCTTTCATACATGCACTGAGCAATGGTATTCTTGCACATAGTTTCCAAACACTGCAATATACAGTATATACATTCCATTCTAAACTGCTACCTTATTTGCTTTTTCATACATTTTTCACAGGTATATATAAATTTGGTCCTTCCTGGGAAGAGGAAGTAGAAGAAAAAGCCACTGTCAGTATTTGCCAAGTGATTATGTCAACTCAAAGATAAAGAAGTGCAAAACCATTGAAACACTCTTTCCAGTTTACATAGGTCTGTATGCCCATTCTTTGTTTAAAAGCAATCACCTCATCGATGAACTGGCTGGCTTTGGTCTGTCTGTCTAAACTTCAATAGAGTAAGTTACCAAGAGAAGATGGCACTTTCTTTCACTGAACAGTTTTAAAAGGAAGGAGTAGTGACTCCACCTAGACTTCGCCTTGGTTTCTACACTGTCGCTGCGTGATAATATTGACCACAATCCTTCCTCCCGCACAGCAAAAGAATCCTTTCACGGCCTACAGGGAGGTTAAAATGTACCACTCAAATAAGTCAGCCATTTAGGAGTGCATCCTCAATGAAAGGTGTGATGATGAGCTTTGCTCCACTTTTCTGCTTGGCTATGATGCAGTCATCCATGATGGAGGAGCTCTTATTCATTCTTTCATTCCTCGTGGAATTCACACCTTTCAGGATTATAGTGAAGGACACACAAAACTGCACAAAGCCGCCCGAGTGGATGTTGTTTGGGAGTGTTACCGAAAACACTCCATAAAGGAAGAAATTCGAAGAGGCACAGATATGGGATCACGGTGCGAGTTTCTGCAAGACAGCAGGAGCAAGACTAAGTAGTTTCGTTGTCTTACAGAAATTGTGATGCAAGGAGTCAGTGGCTTGTGAGATGTTTACATCACTGATGTTGACAACAACACAGTACGCCATGTTGGCCCCCTATGAAATGGTTGATGAATTCAAACAGGAAGAAGCTGACACCAGAAATGTGGTACACATGCTCCATGCACTAAAATCTTCATGCGCCACCATCATTGTATAGACTTCAGATTTAGACGTTGTGGTAATCCTTATTGGCCACCATGGCCGATTCCATTAAATTAATGAAGATTATCAAATTCACGTTTTTTTTATGGAACTGGGAAAAACAAAAGAATTCTAAGCATCGTATCAATGAGTAATGCACTGGGTCCCTCCAGATCAATTGCCCTCCAGCTTTTGGTCTCACTGACAGGCTGTGACACAACTTCCGGCTTCAAAGGGAGCTCAAAAGGAATTTGCTTTAAAACTTGGAAAAGATGTCCACCAGAACTGACTGATGTCTTCTGTGATCTCATGCAACAACCCTTTCAGACCTTCAGTGAAGACCACTATTTTCAAAGCATTGGAAAATTTCTTTGTTAGTCTACATAGAAGAAAGTCAGGCCCTTTCAGTTACATTCGCCGCACAATTATTTGTGAAAAAATCAAAATGTCACGTTTATTCCACCAACTCAGAATGTGCTGTTTCAGCAGTGCCTTCGAGCAGTGTTTCAGGGACGTGTTTGGGGTACAGCTCATGACCCGAAAATTGAAGAGCATGACCCCTGTTTCCACAGCTGAAAGAAGGCATCTGATGGAATATTCAAACTTGTGTGGATGCCAGTTCCTGAATTGTCTCACGTGAGCCAGGACCTTAGTAAGTGTTGTCGAAAAGGCTGTTTTCTAAGGTGAACATGTGTGAAAGTGAATCTTCCATGTACAGATTTATGCAAATGTACATTGGATGTAGGAAAATGTTCTTTTTCTGACATATTATGGTTCATTTTCGTAGCAGAGATCAGTGGCAGTGCACCATTCCCAACAAAATGTCTACACAAGTATCTTAATGTCCGTTATGCATTGTATGTGTATATTAAAAAAAAATGTATATGATACCATATTTATCATAATCGGTTCTGTACTTTATGCAAATGTACCTAATATGTAGGATTTTTTTTTTCTTCTGACATGGTTCATTTTCTTGGTAGAGATCAATGTATCATTCCCATCAAAATGTCTACAGCAGGATCTTAATTGCTGTTAACATTATTTCTTGCATCATATGTATATGAAACAATATTTAACACGACTATATTTATCATAATGGGCTTTGTATATTATTTATTAGGGGTTCCCCAAAGATGTAGAATATCTTCTTTGTATTAAATACATTTGGGGGTACAAGGGACAGGGGTTTTCCAGAGATATAGAATACCTTCTATTAAGTTCTTATACACTTTATTCTTAGTCGTTTGAACCCAAAATCAGCCCTGGACAACAAAAACTAATGGATATACGGAAGCTGCTCCCATGCGGGAAAGGGGGCTACCCCCGCCCCCCCTAATGGAATGTCACCGTACCCCCGCCCCCAGAGATGACCCCAGTGGTCCTAGGAATCGCCCTGTAACAACGGCCAAACTTTTACACGCATAGTTAATCTCAACAGGGCATTCACACCTACTACTGATAGTCTTCGGACTGCACACACACACACACACACACACACACACACACACACACACCAATTCGGCGATTCATTTCTATTTAGGTCACTACACTGTGGTGGAGAAATAATGGTTTTGCATAGTTACTTTCCTCCTCCTCTTTTCTTCTTCCATTCCTCTCCTCCTCCTCCTCCTCGTCCTCCTCCTCCTCGTCTTCATCATCATCATCATCATCATCATATTATTATTATTATTGCTATTATTATTATTATTATTATTATTATTATTATTATTGTTGTTCTTGTTGTTGGTATTATTATTATTATTATTATTATTATTGTTATTATAATTATCATTATTAGTATTAGTATCACGATTTTAGCATATTTCAGTTTGCTACCATTCCTTCACTACTGCGCCAGTTCACTTAAAACATGGTACAATTGTTCCTGGGACACATACCCTACACACCTTTGTTTTTAGTAATACAAAAAAAAAAAAAGCAGCCTTTACAGGGAATGTGAGGTCACGAGCACAAGCATATAACAAATTCGCGATCGTACAGTAGGCCTATGTTCTTGTCTGTTGACTACTTATCGTTCCAGTTTGCACAGAAGTATGTCAGTGTACTGTAGTTGTGTGGCCACCATCCTGTGGCAGTCTCTCATCGTGAAAAATCTTACCAAACAACGTGAAATGCCAGAAGACATTTTCATAATATCTAAAGCTTGGATGTCGGCCATAGATGTCATGAAACAGGTGGCTGAGGTATCTCCGATGACTTCTGTAGCAACTTTGCCTTTCCCAACTCTGAATTCCTACCCATTTTCAGTGGTGCCCTGTTAGTCATGTGGGCTTCTAGGTGTCATGTGGCCACCTGGGCCAGTTTTCCGTCCGGCACACTATTGAGAAGAACTATGAGTGCTTCATCTGTATGATCCCATTCCCTGCCTACAGTGAGTGGCTGCCAAACCCCTACCATCTCCACCATTGCCAAGACTCTCATGCACCCAAGGAAGAGGTGGAATGCTAGTGTTGTAGGCATAATATGTTTTGACACAATACTATATGTAACTACAGAATGTAACTATATAGTTATAGGCATTAGTATTTATCTCATAAACACACTGTACAGGATGTAGTGTCTGCTGGGGACATACGCAGTTTCTCACTAGGAATGTCAATCCAAATAATGTATATCCACAATCTTCTTGTCCCAGACCATCAAGAATTCTAAACATATGATGTATCTCAAACAATATCTTTGTAGTCCATGTGAGTAACTAGACACTACATCCCACACACACATCCTCTCGAAGCTGTATATAATGTCGGAGAGCTTCCCTTCAGATCAGAAGGGGTTAGAGAGACAAAAGGGAGAGAGGGACTAGAGAGAAGGCCCGACACTAGGGTCACGCTCCGTTACGCTGTAACCCACTATTGGTATAACCTTGTAATAAAAACTCAGTAACCCAAGAGTGCTGTAACTCACCTCGTTGACACTACGTCTCACTGCTTTATTCTGGCTGTGCTTAACGATCCCTAATCGATTGCCCTATCTCCCTACAAGTATCTAAGACCACGCTATTGAGATTGGTGGCGAGTGGCGAAAACAAACCACAATCAAATCACGCCTTAATAGTTTATACAGCAGTGAACTACAATAAATCACGCTATCGAGATTTATCGAGACTGCTGGGAAGCGGTAATAACGAACCAACTACGATAAACTAAGCCACCCAAGACAGGTGAACAGCGGTAAACTACGACAAACTACGCCTTACGAGTTTATACGACTGTAACAACGGTAAACTACAAAATCTACCTCACTACGTTCACTGAGAGTGGTGGCGAGCTGTAAACGAAGCCGATAAACGTCTCAGTCAAAGCAATCTGCGACTACTCTACAAGCAAGAATCAGCAGTTAAACAAACAAGACTCGCTCCTAACCACCTCAACCGCAACTCCACGATCTACGAGAATCAGTAGCAGTGATAAACTACGTCTATCAAGAACACTACAAGCCTCAAGTTAATCTCAACAAGTAAGGAAAATCAAACACTACAAGTTAAGTAGAAACAACAACAAGGAAGAGTGGGAAAGGAGGAAGTGCTATGCTAACAGTGTTGAACCAGCATGGTGATGTATCAAAAATCTGACTCCATTCCTCCCTCCTCCAACCTCCACCACCCTCCACCACGATCCCCACCTTCTCTACCACGACCCCCATTATCATCATCTCCACCACCATTACCACAGTGAGGCAGCAGGTCAGCACCATCATCATTTGCTAAGATCGTCGATCAGACAGAGTGCCTGACAACACCATCCTGCCATCCTGCACCTGCCTGCCTGCCTGCCAGCCTGTCTGCCTACCCCAGTGATGACACGGAGTGCCAACGCAGTCATACCAGGACCCTGGCCTACAACAATCAAACCCTACCAACACCCTTCAGCCATCATCACTATCATTAGCAGCAGCACCCTAGCCAGTATTCCCACTACAATTAATATCAGTGAGTCAAACATTTACTCTATTAGTTTAATAGTACTACTTCATTTACATACAGCCTTACGTATATACACTGTGATAGACAATATATATCCTTACATGAACATATAATACATACATACCAAAATCTAGTAAGAAGAGAAAATTAAAATATAAGTACACATGTATCCTTCATATTAGTGACAAAGAAAATCAAGTGAAAATGTCTAACACAAATGTACCTAGCAACAGTATGCTATACTCAACCATACACTTAAATACTTACAGCCAATACCTAAAGATGAAACATAGCAAGTTGACTTCCCAACCTTTGGAGGACTATAGTGTCAAGAGATGTGTGAACTAAGTGAACACTGAACATATTTTAAATAATGTATATATAATTATATATAAAATAACAAAATATGGGTTACATAAAATGTAATCTTAATTCAAACTGTCTCACATAACTAAGCTAATACACCTGTGGTGTCTCACATAACTAAGCTAATACACCTGTGGTGTCTCACATAACTAAGCTAATACACCTGTGGTGTCTCACATAACTAAGCTAATACACCTGTGGTGTCTCACATAACTAAGCTAATACACCTGTGCTGTCTCACATAACTAAGCTAATACATCTATGGTGTTTGACATAACTATGCTAATACACCTGTGGTGTCTCACATAACTAAGCTAATACACCTGTGCTGTCTCACATAACTAAGCTAATACATCTATGGTGTCTCACATAACTAAGCTAATACACCTATGGTGTCTCATATAACTAAGCCAATACATCTGTGGTGTCTCAAATGAAAAACTACGTCAAATATCGATGATTCATGATATAATTACATTGCTATTATTGTATTAGTTATATACACATGTATCAGTTACATAGCTAAAATGATCACACTTGTGATTCTTGCCATAACGTTATAGTTGCTACAGTTATGTCACTACAAACAATAGCATTACTGCAGTTATGTTACAGCTGCTACAATTATCTAACTACAAACGATAGCATTACTGCAATTATGTTACACTTGCTACAATTATTTAACTACAAACAATAGCATTTCTGCAAATATGTTACAGTTCCTACAATTATGTAACTATAAATGCTTGCATTACTGCAATTATGTTACAACTGCTACAGTTATGTAACTACAAACGACAGCATTACTGCAAGTATATTAGAATAGCTACAACTATGTTAACTACAAACGATAGCATTCCTGCATTTATGTTGCAGTTCCTACAATTAGGTAACCACAAACGCTTGCATTACTGCAATAATGTTACAATTGCTACAATTATGTAACTACAAAGGCTTGCATTACCTTGCATTACCGCAATTATATTATAGTTCCTACAATTATGTAACTACAAACGATAGCATTACTACAGTTATATTACAGTAGCTACAATTATGTAACCACAAACGATAGCATTACTACAGTTATATTACAGTGGCTACAATTATGTAACTACAAACGGTAGAATTACTGCAATTATGTTACAACTTCCACATTTATGTAACTACAGTTTGTAACAAACACATTATGTAACAGCTGCATTAACAAGATGTAACTAAAATTTTATGGCCAACACAATTATGCAACAGTTGCATTAACAAGATGTAACTTTTATGTAGCTATAAATACAATTTTATGGCTAACACAATTATGTAACAGTTGCATTAACAATATGTAACTAAAATTTTAAGGCCAACACAAAATGTAACAGTTGCATTAAAATTATGTAAATACAATATCATTAACACTGTGTAACTGCAATTATTCAATATACATACAGCTTTGTTACTTTTACAGTATTATGTATTTCACTTGATTAAGTTACAAGTTAATGTAATGTGTATATAGTATGCATTAATATGTTAGGACAATATTTATTGTCGATGGTACGCCAGTTTTGCGTGACCGAGCGATGTGTAGGCATAATATGTTTTGACAAAACTATATGTAACTCCAGTATGTAACTATATATATAGTTATAGCCATTAGTATATATCTCATAAACACAATGTACAGGATTTACTGTCTGCTGGGGACATACACAGTTTCTCACTAGGAATGTCAATCCACATAATGTATATCCACCATCTTGTTGTCCCAGACCATCAAGAATTCTTAACATATGATGTATCTCAAACAATCTCTTTGTAGTCCACGTGAGTAACAAGATACTACATCCCACACACACACATCCTCTCGAAGCTGTATATAATGTCGGAGAGCTTCCCTTCAGATCAGAAGGGGTTAGAGAGAGAAAAGGGAGAGAGGGGCTAGAGAGAAGGTCCGACGCTAGGGTCACTAGGCTCTGTTATGCTGTAACTCACTATATAACCGTGCAATAAAAACTTAGTAACCCAAGAGTGCTGTAACTCACCTTGTTGACACTACATCTCACTACTTTATTCTGGCTGAGCTTAATGATCCATTATAGACTTCCCTATCTCCCTACAAGTACTTACGACCACTTTATTGAGAGTGTTATTGAGAGGGCATTTGAGGTAACAGTGTCATCATTATCGAGAGGAAAGACTACCATTGACAATTGGAGCTGCCATGTGGAGAGTGAAATGCCCCAGCCGCCCTCCTGTGCTTCCTTTCAATACGGCATCTCACCACTTGAGAGGGACTCAGGGAACCCCACCGTGGTGGCCGGTATTCCCGTAATGCATCATGACATCTGCCTATCCAGCATATCAGGAAATTGCTTTGAGGGGTCAAACTCAAACGCAGAGGCTCAAGCAGCTGGAAATACATGTGCAGGAGAAGTGCCACATTTTGGCCGCCCTCTCATCAGCTCCCACATCACCCCATCCTTGAACATTGAGGGTGATGCCCCCACGGTGTGGTCTTTCATTTGCACCCTTACAACCACAAAGGCAACCACATGGGCAGCCACAATAGGCAGCATCGCCTCCCATCACTCCCCAGGTTTTGCTGTGCAATGAATTACCACCCTCTGATTCATCTTATTGTTCCTCCACTCCCTGCTGCACAAGAGGCCTTATATGTGGCCAAGCTGGCCGGCCAAGAGATCAGGTGGACGTCATGCATGTGCCCATCACCCCAGTTCCACATGTGGGGACGATGCAGTCCTTTGTGTGGGAGGAGGAGGAAGAGTTTGAGTTTTAGGTTGCTGCCTTTAAGATGATTTCCAGGCAGGTGTCCAGGGAGATTTACCGAGTAGGATACAGTGACTTTTTTTTTTTACGTGTCTGACTCTGGGCAAAGGCTTCAGGGCCTATTTCTCGGGGTCAGTGACCCATTCCGAGGGCCAGTAGCCCTCCTACATCTCCACATGTCACCACTTCGGCGCTAACACCCACCATCCATATTTGATACATGCTAGGGCTGTCTCATACGGGATTGGTGTATTGGTATTAGCGGGGGTATTTTTACAACATGTCAGCGGGTCATCTGGAGATCAGGAAAGTCTGCTTTTTTTAGGAAATTCAAATCCTTAAACTGTTCTCTGCCCCATCCGGGATTTGATCCTGACCTTGCACATCTTGTATTTTTTCATCTCATTATTTTTGTGTCCATGATGAAATATCTGGTGCACAAGATCAACATTCAGTAAAAAATCTGGTTTGACCTCCCATTCCATGTCCACTCGAACATGAGGTAATGGTACCCTGTGGATGTGGGTGAATTATACAGTTGATTTACTCTGACAATATTGGTGGCATACATAAAAAAAGCATGCCATCCAAGACGAATTTACAGTATCATGGACAATCTCACAGGCATACGTGTTTTTTGGAAATTCATTGTAATGGTAAGGGACCTGCGACCTGCACCCAATGACAGCATGTGAAAAGTTCGACCAATTTTGACCATGATCAAGGAATCTTTCACCAAATTTTTCTGGCCAGTTCAAAAAGTATATGTGGATGAGCCGCTTCTGTTGCTCCGGAGATGAGTGGCATTTATCTAGTACATGTTGTCCAAACATCATCGTTTTGCCATAAAATTCGGTTTCTCTGGAGCAGTCGTGAAAATGCTAATAGGTAAATACTTCGGGACTAACAGAATTCTGTCCATAGATAACAGATGAATGTTCTCCTTAAACATAGGACAATAACCTGCGGCATTGTAATGCCCAATAAGAGGCATTACCCTGCCTTCCCTGGTAAGACTAAGAAGGGGCATTTACTCACAAGGAAATGTGGAAATATGTTGGCCAGCCACTAGCATGAATTTTCAAGCAGGTCAACATGCTTACCACATTGCATAAGGGTGCGAGGGAGGCCACTTCGAAGCAGGATCATAGAACCAAGGAGCCCTTGACCAAGATTAATGCTGTCAGTTATTACAGCATCATGCAACTCGTATGTAAGTCAGATAAGCAAATAGGGATCATCAACTGTCTCCCAAAGTGCTGCAAGTTGAATAGGAAGGCGTTTTGACACCTTGTTATCACTGTGCTAAATTCATATTATACTGCTGGGGCAGGTTGTTAGGATTGATTGATTGATTGATTGATTTCAAATAATTAAAATCTGGCGGCGCAACTGCCAGGGTCCTATGCCGCCGGACAAGAACGTAAAACACACAGCAAAAGAAAAAGGGCATATTCAAATTAAAGTTAATATCTGTCAGTAGGAATAAAACACTGAAAATAATAAAAGAATAGTTTATAAAATATCAGTTACTTATAAAAGTGGAAGGAGGCCCACCTCCTGAAGAAAACTAAAAACATCACTATAATAGCTAGAGGCTTCACCAAGCATCGGGGACAAACAGTAGGCACCATCTGCCTCCTTATGCATATGGAGGAAATTCTGACGCAGGTCCCCCAGACTTGGACACTCGACCAGCCAGTGACGGACAGTAAGGGGAACAAGGCAGCCATCACAGTACGGTTGAGTATCACCACACATAAGGAACCCATGTGTAATCCGCGAATGCCCTATGCGAAGCCTAGCAAGAGCCACCTCCAATCGCCAAGACAGAGGGAAGAACTCTTTGCACAACCACTCTCTGAAAGATTTTTTTTAGTTTATTGTGGGAAACACCATCCCAGTGTCTCTGCCAACACGTATGAATTGCGTACCGCAAGTAAGGTGTTACATCAGAAGGAGGAAGTGGGTAGTCGGTTGTGGGCTGTTGATAAGATGCAGCTTTAGCTAAAGTATCCGCCCTCTCATTGCCCACCGCACCAACATGTGCGGGTACCCATCAGAAGTCTACACAGTGGCCACGACGGCCAAAAAGAAAAAGCCACTATAAAATTGATAAAACCAATGGATGGGATGCATTAAAAGACTCCAGTGCAGACAATGCATTATGTGAATCACTAAAAATCACAAAAAAGGATTGTGGGAGAGTAAAAATAATTTTAACAGCATATAAAATTGCAGTCAATTGCACTGTATACACTGAAGTATTGCCAGGAAGGCTACCGCCTCTACTAAAGGAAGGGAAGACGACACCAAATCCAACTCCAGTATCAGTCTTAGACCCGTCAGTATAGACGAGGACAGAACCCTCATGAATGGAGGCATGTTCTAAAAAGAGGGAGAGGGACACCTGAGAGGCAAGTGAGCCCTTTTTTTCAACAACATCGGACCTACAGAATGTCACGTGAGGGAGCAGCCAAGAACCCACCCTTGGGATCCGATGTGGACAAATTGCCAGTCTCGGAATAGAGAGGGCTAACATAACAGACCGGACCCTGTAACCAAGTGGCTTTGGGAAATTAGGACGGGTATCAAAAACAGAAGACCGGGAATCCTGGGAGACGATGGCACAAGAAATTGAGTCTGGAATACAGTGAAGACGATACCAATACCTCATTTTTAGCAACTGGCGTCGCAAATCCAAGGGGAGTACACCAGCATCCACCAATAAACTTGGAATCGGGGATGATCTGAATGCCCCAGTTGCCAGACGCACACCAGCATGATGCACAGAATTTAACAATCGGAGATGGGCATCTGTTGCAGAGGAGTAGACTTCACATCCATATTCAAGTTTATGAAGAATAAGAGACCTATGCAAGAGGAGGATGGTCTGTCGGTCAGCACCCCAAGAGGTATGAGCTAAGACCCTCAAAAGACTCAAAGCTTTAAGACAAACCGCCTTAACAGAACGAATATGAGGGACCCAAGTTAGTCGTCTATCAAACAGAAGACCCAGAAACCGCGTCTCGTCCACACAGGATATTCTCCTACCATAGAGATACAAGTCAGGGTCTGGGTGAACCCCTCGAAGATGACAAAAATGCATAGCCACTGTCTTTGTTGAAGATTGATTGATTGTTGAAGAATGATTGATTGCAAATAATTTAAAATCTGGTGGTGCAACTGCCAAGGTCATATGTCGCCGGATGACAAAGTAAAACACACAGTAGAATAAAAAGTGCATATTCAAATTAAAATTAATATCTGTTAGTAGGAACAAAACACTGAAAATAATAAAGGAATAGTTTATAAAATATCAATTACAGTACATATAAAAGTTGCAGGAGGCCCGCCTCCCGAAGAAAACCAAAAACATCACTAAAATCACAACTGGCCTCACCAAGCATAGAGGACAAGCAGTAGGCACCCTCTGCTCCCTTATGCCGATGGAGGAATCTCTGACGTAGGTCCCCCAGACTCGGACACTCGATCAGCAAGTGACGGACAGTAAGGGGAACAAGGCAGTCATCACAGTACGGTTGAGATTCACCATTCATCAAGAAACCATGTGTAAGTCGCGAATGCCCAATGCAAAGCCTAGCAAGAGCCACCTCCAATCGCTGTGACATAAAGAGAAGAACCCTTGGCACAACCACTCTCTGAAAGATTTCTTTTAGTTTATTGTGAGAAACAACATCCCAGTGTCTCTGCCAACACATACGAATTGTGTACCGCAAGTAAGGTGTTACATCGAAACAGGTAGTGGGTACTCGGTTGGGGGCTGTTGAGAAGATGCAGCTTTAGCTAAAGTATCTGCCCTCTCATTGCCCACCACACCAACATGTGCAGGAACCCAACAGAAGTCTACACGGCGGCCACGACGGCGAAGAAGAAAAAGCCACTCTAAAATTGATAAAACCAATGGATGAGATGTATTAAAAGACTCCAGTGCAGACAATGCATTATGTGAATCACTAAAAATCACAAAAAAGGATTGTGGGAGAGTAAAAATAATTTTAACAGCATATAAAATTGCAGTCAATTCCGCTGTATACAATGAAGTAATGCCAGGAAGGCTACCGCCTTTACTAAAGGAAGGAAAGACAACACCAAATCCAACTCCAGTATCAGTCTTAGACCCGTCAGTATAGACGAGGACAGAACCCTCATGAATGGAGGCATGTTCTAAAAAGAGGGAGAGGGACACCTGAGAGGCAAGTGAGCCCTTTTTTTCAAACAACATCGGACCTACAGAATGTCACGTGAGGGAGCAGCCAAGAACCCACCCTTGAGATCCGATGTGGACAAATTGCCAGTCTCGGAACAGAGAGGGCTAACATAACAGACCGGACCCTGTAACCAAGTGGCTTTGGGAAATTAGGACGGGTATCAAAAACAGAAGACCGGGAATCCTGGGAGACGATGGCACAAGAAGTTGAGTCTGGAATGTGGTGAAGATGATACCAATACCTCATTGTTAGCAACTGGCGTCGCAAATCCAAGGGGAGTACACTAGCATCCACCAATAAACTTGGAATCGGGGATGATCTGAATGCCCCGGTTGCCAGACGCACACCAGCATGATGCACAGAATTTAACAATCGGAGACGGGCATCTGTTGCAGAGGAGTAGACTTCACATCCATATTCAAGTTTAGGAAGAATAAGAGACCAATGCAAGAGGAGGAGGGTCTGTTGGTCAGCACCCCAAGAGATATGACCTAAAACCTTCAAAAGACTCAAAGCTTTAAGACAAGCCACCTTAACAGAACGAATATGAGGTACCCAAGTTAGTCGTCTATCAAACAAAAACCCAGAAACCACGTCTCTTCCACACAGCATAATCTCCTACCATAGAGATACAAGTCAGGGTCAGGGTGAACCCCTCGAAGACGACAAAAATGCATAGCCACTGTCTTTGTTGAAGAAAAATGGAAACCACGAGTTTCCGCCCAATCAGAAATTCTATTGACAGCCAGTTGCAACTTCCTCTCTATCAGAGACATTCTAGATGAGGTGAAGGAAATCGAGAGGTCATCGAGATATAGTGATCCTCATACACCATCAGGAAGTACATTAATGACACTGTTAATGGCTACAGCAGAGTAACACTAAGGATACTCCACTGTGGTATTCTATCTTCTAGTGCTCAGGCAGTAGAAAGCACTCCTCCGACTCGCACCCTTAAAATTCGGTAAGATAAAAACTGTTGAATAAAAACAGGCAAGCGTCCATGAAGATCAAACTCATGAAGAAAGAGTAAAATACCATGATGCCAGGCAGTGTCATATGCCTTCTCCAGATCGAAGAAGACCGTGACCTGGTGTTGGTTAGTGGAAAAAGCCTCAGACAGAAGATTCCAAGGACAGCAGTGCATGGGAGGTAGATCGCATTTTTCGAAAAGACTGTAGCACCAGTTGAGCAGGGCAGTACTCCCGAGGTGGATGGAAAGCTGTTGATAGGGAGTGCTGGAGCTCCAGTTTCACCAGCCCTCAGGACTAGTTCCTGACCATCCCCCTTTGCTGAACTTTTTCAGTGTCTCGGTTACACAGAGAGTAGGCCAGTATGCTCTCCAACACAAATTTCTCTAACTATCTACACCAAACTACATCCACAGTACACACTGCACTTCGTTTTCCAAAATTCAAAAAAGAATCATGGCGTTTCATCACCCAGCCTTGGAGTCCCCCGGGGGGGGGGACCATAAAGGCCCCCACCTTCCGTCCCTCTCCCGGTGACGACTCGAGGTGCCTGGAACCACTGTCTGATTCTCTTCTTCTTCATTTCTGCAACATTCGCAGCCTTTCCTCTAACTTTCTCTCTGTTGAGCACCACCTCTCCTCCTCTAAACCTCACCTTCTTTTTTCTAACTGAGACTCAGCTGTCTGAGGCAACTGACAGCAACCTTTTTCTGTATCCTCCTACTTTCTCTATACTCATTTCAAAGCCAAAGGTGGCTGTTGTGTGTATATACGCAACGACTTATCTTGCTCTCGTGTTCCTGAACTCGATTCTTCTGAATTCTCTACACTCTGGCTTCGACTTTCCTGTCATTCTCTGACTAAATATATCTGTGGTGTTTACTTATCCCCTAATTCTACTGACTATCAAAAATTCTTCGACTATCTTACTTCTACGATGGAACACATTCTATCCATTTCTCCTTTCTCTGAAATCTCCATTCTAGGAGATTTCAATGTTCATCACCACCTTTGGCTCTCCTCTCCTTTCACTGATCCACCTGGTGAACAGTCCTACATTTTTTCTATCCTTAATGACCTACAGCAGCTTGTACAGCACCCTACCCGTATCCCAGACCGCCTTGGAGAGAGCTCCAACATAATTGACCTCTTCCTTACAACTAATCCTTCTGCTTACACTGTTAATCTTTTCTCTCCGTTGGACTCCTCCGATCACAACCTTATCACCTTAACCTGTCCTATCACTCCGGTATGGCCTATGGACCCTCAAGGGATACGTTGTCTGTGGCATTTTGGAGCCGCGGATTGGGAGGCACTCAGACAGTACTTCTTTGATTTTCCCTGGAATGATTATTGTTTCCATGGCCGGGAGCCATCTGAGTGTGCCTTGGGCATTACGGAGGTTATACTCTCGGGCATGGAAGCATACATTCCTTTCTCATATCCTTTGAGTAACACAAGAAAGCCTTCGTTTAATCACGCTTGTTCTCATGCTGTCCACAACAAGGAGAGGGCCTACAAAAGGTACCAGAGCCAACCCACCCCTGAATCACATCATCTTTACGTTTCTGCCCGGAATCGTGCTAAGTCTGTTCTTCGCTCTGCTAAAAACAATTCCATCCGTACTAAATGCTCTCAACTCTCCAACTCAAATTCTTCCCGCTCCTTCTGGCAACTTGCCAAAAACCTTTCTAACAACTTTACCTCATCATGCTTCCCTTCTTTTTTCTACTCTGATGGTTCTGTAGCTATTTCTTCTACTGATAAAGCAGATCTCTTCACACAGACTTTCTCCTCCAATTCCCCCTTCGACGATTCCGGTGCTGTTCCTCCATCACTTTCTGCCTCTGACTTCCTCTTGCCTGACATTAAAATTTCTTCAGCTGATGTATTTTCTGCCATCACTGGCCTCAATACTAACAAGGCATATGGGCCTGATGGAGTCCCTCCTGTTGTTCTCAAGAACTGTGCTTCTGTGCTGCCTAGGCAAACTCTTTTGCCTTTGTCTGTCAACTTGTACCTTTCCCTCTTGCTGGAAGTTTGCTCTCATTCAGCCAGTCCCAAAGAAGGGTGACCACTCCCAACCCTCCAACTATCGTCCAATTGCTTTAACATCCTGTATTTCAAAAGTTTTCGAGTCAATTCTCAATAGAAAAATTTTAAGGCATCTTTCCTATCACAACCTTCTTTCTGATCATCAGTACGGGTTCCGTCAGGAATGCTCCACTGGCGATCTTCTCACCTACCTTTCAGACTCCTGGTCATCTTCCTTTAGGGACTTTGGCAAAAGCTTTGCCATTGCACTTGACATCTCAAAGGCTTTCGATCGAGTCTGGCATAAATCTTTTATTTCCAAACTGCCCTCTTACGGTTTCTATCCTTCTATCTGTGCCTTCATCGCTAGCTTCCTTTCTGGTCGTTCTATAGCCGCTGTTGTAGACGGCCATCGTTCTTCTAGATCTATCAACAGTGGTGTTCCTCAGGGCTCTGTCCTATCACCAACTCTCTTCCTTTTATTCATCAATGACCTTCTAAGTTGTACATCTAACCCTATCCACTCATACACTGATGACTACACCCTTCACATTTCCATTCGATTCCTGCAACACTTATCTCAGCAGTTACTTCAACAAACAAGGAATGAGGCTATGACACACCTAATTTCTGACTTGGCTCGTATCTCTGACTGGGGTAAAAATAATATGGTTGTTTTTAATGCATCTAAGACTCAGTTCTTACACCTATCAACCCTTCAAAATCTTCCACAGGTATACCCACTAATGTTTAATAATATTCAGCTTAATCCTGCATCATCCTTGAACATGCTTGGGGTTTCATTTACCCGGGACTTATCTTGGAAAGATCATATTACATCTCTTGTAAAATCTGCTTCCAAGAGATTGGGTGTGCTAAGCCAACTCCGTTCTTTCTTTACCCCTGCACAATTGTTGACTCTATACAGGGGTTTTATCCGCCCCTGTGTGGAGTACAACTCTCATGTGTGGGGAGGCTCCCCACATACAGCTCTTCTCAATAGGGTGGAGTCAGAGGCTTTTCGTCTCATTAACTCTCATCCTCTTACTGACTCCCTTCAACCTCTGTCTCTTCACCGCACTGTTGCATCTTTATCTCTTTTTTTATCGCTACTTTAATGGTCACTGCTCCTCTGAACTGTCTGCATGCATTCCTCCACCTCTACGACGGGCACGTAGCACCCGTCTAGCAGCAAACTCTCATCCCTTTTCTGTCCAACTCTACAATACAAGAGTTAACCGTTACTCCCAGTCCTTCATTTATGCAACAGGTCAACTCTGGAACTGTCTCCCTCTGTCTGTGTTTCCTGCTGCCTATGATTTCCAGCCTTTCAAACGCAGTGCGTCCAGGCATCTCGAAATGAACGGATCTTGAATTTGGCTCTCTCCTGTATTTTGTTTTTCTCTTGGAGGGAACTGTTACTGCGGGCTCATGGCCTTAGGTTCCTTCTTCCTCGCATAAAAAAAAAATAATACTGGGCAGGGTATAAGAAGTCACCTCTCTCTAAAAACCACACAAGCCTAACATTGACCACCTTTTCCAGAACTTTACATATACAAGACGTCAAAGAAATAGGCCGATAATTCGTTGCCTGTAGGTGGTCCTTACCTGGTTTGGGAACTGGGATAACTACAGCAACACCCCAAGAAGCCGGAAACTCCCCAGAACACCAGATCTTATTAAACAGTGAAAGCCAAAACAACAGGGACTCATCAGACAGGTGGCATAAAAAGACATAAGGAATATCATCATAACCAGGAGAGAAATCATGGCACTGCAATAGAGCTGCCAGGTGTTCAGAAATTGAAAATGGAACATTGTAAGGCTCTCCCCAGCATAGGCAAAATTGAGACCACGAGAATCTAGGCGCCGACGGTGGCAAGCCGAAGGCGTATCTGCAACCTTCTTTGACACTAGCAAAATGATCAGCAAGCAACTCTGCAACAGCAATTGAATCAGCCACAGTTCCACCTGCTGCAGATAAAACAGGAGGGGAGGGAACAGTACATTTTCCTGAAATTTTCCTTACCCGGTTCCACACCTGGGTGATGAAAGTCCTCGAACTGATGGAGGAAACATAACCCTTCCAGGATGAACGCCTGGCTTCCTTTAAAACCCACCTCATATGAGCCCGTGCCCTCTGAAACGCCACCAAATACTGAGGATCCCCACGGTGACGACGAAGTCGAGAGAAGGCGACTCGTGTGGCTCTCACTGCAGAGCTGCACTCAGAGTTCCACCAAGGAACCGGACGTTTAGGAAACTGACCCTTCATTTTTGGAATAGATAACAGGGCTGCTGAGTGCAACACGGTATTGAAATATGACGAAGGCTTAGTAAGACAGCCAAACTCATTGACAGAAAAGGAAATGGAAATTAATTCCCTGAAACTTGGCCAGTCAGCCTTATCCAGAAGCCAGCGAGGAAGACGTGGCTGAGGTCCACCAGCACTAGCAGTTAAAAGTAATGCAAAATGGTCGCTGCCATACAGGTCTGGCTACACATCCCAGGTAAAATCTAAAACAGCATCAGCTGAGCATAAAGACAAATCAATGGCAGTAAAAGTTCCAGTCTGACTATGGAAATAAGTCATTTTATTGGCACTGAGAATGCCTAACTCCTCATCTTCCACTAAAGAGTCCAGCATTACACCCCGAGGGTTGGCCTCACCGTTTCCCCATAGCGGATGGTGACCATTCACATCTCCTAGTAACAGAAAGGGAGAAGGAAGGCCATGAATAAGGCGTTCCAGATCCGCCCTTCCAACAGTAACACTAGGCGGAAGATAAAGACTGCAAACTGAATACTGCCGACGCAAAAACATCTGGACAGCGACAGCCTGCAGGGGAGTGGAGATGTCCAGATGATTGTATGGAATATCCTTGCAAAGGAAGACAGCAGCACCTCCATGATGACCTTGGCCAGGCACAGGATTAGAATGAAAGGCATGGTAGCCAGAAGGAGCGGAAGGAACAGTATCACCCACCATGGTCTCCTAGATACACATGCACAGAGGAGTAAATTGAGAAATCAGATGACACAATTTCTCATAGCTGGCATGTAAACCCCGACAGTTCCACTGGATGATGGAACCCATAATTGAGGAATGATGATTAAGTGCGGGACTGTACACCTGACAAGCGAGCGGGTTTCGGATGATGCTTATGAAGGCCCTTGACAGGAACCTGCCCATCACCAGAAACCCGCACCCTCTGTCTAACATCTGAAGACAAACGTGAGGATGTGGAAGTAAGTTTTACAACACTCCTTCTTGGAATGGGCATACCAGTTTGTTTTGAAGGTGGCTTGGGGGCTGTCTTTGGAGGTGTAGGATGGCCAGTGCCCCCACCAGAACCCCCAGAAGTGGAAGTAGAGCCCACAGATCTTGAGTCATTTGAGGAGGCCATCTTACGCTTCAGATCTGAAGCACCAACGAGCGGTCCAACATCCCCAGGTGGGGACTGGACCAGAGCTGAAGCATCAGCTTCAGGTGTCTCCTGCTGGACAGAGGGAACAAGAGAGAGGTCAACAGAAGGGTCAACAACAGAGACCTTAGGTGGCCAGTCTTCATGTTCAGAGGACTCTGATGAACAACGGTGACGTTTACCAGGTACAGATGGAGCCTCAGGCGTACTGGCTTCGTCGGGAGAAGAGATCCGGTCAATTTGGTCATCTGCCACCACCACAGAAGTGTGCAAGTTGTCAGCCACCGAAGTGGGGGCAGAAACAGTCAGAGTAGCAGTCAGGCAAACATCATTCTTACTAGCAGTACTAACTATGGGGACAGCATTCCGCATATCACGAGCTGAAGGAGTGGGTACTGGAGTGGGTCGAAGCTGCCTCCGAGATACAGGGTGATGCACTGGTGTTTTAGAAAGGACAGAAGCATAAGTAACTCCCGGCTGAAAAAAGTGTGT
Organism: Coenobita brevimanus; assembly: GCF_032717465.1. Taxonomy (NCBI): domain Eukaryota; kingdom Metazoa; phylum Arthropoda; class Malacostraca; order Decapoda; family Coenobitidae; genus Coenobita; species Coenobita brevimanus. Next base: position 15,245,691 of record NC_137039.1, on the reverse strand, counting down.
CTGGGCTATCCTCTTTGCTTCAGGAAACGAAACCCTCTTTCATGTACGTATGGACAAACTCTCCCTTTCCAGGCAGTATCTTGGACAGCTCTTAGAAGACACGGCATGAGGACATCCACAGTGATAACATTTAAGTGGGCCTGTACAATCACCGGTATGGCTTGGTCCGCTGCATGCGACACAGACACCAGGAAGGCCAGCTTGTGAATGGCGGCAAAATTTACTAACATGGCCATAGCCCTGACAGTGAAAACACCGCTTTGGGGTTGGCACATTAGGCTTAACAGGAAGTGACAGCCAAGCAAGTTTCATAGATGAGGGCAGCATTAACCTGTTAAATGTCAGGAACAAGGTCGGTGTTGGGGTTAGGATACTGTCTATTTTCTTGTGGAGGCGCTCAACATTTACCACCCCATAAGAATGCATTTCCTCTAACAACCATGCTTCTGAGTAAAGGAGGAGGTCACGAGAAAAAATTTCTCCTTTGCACTGGTTGAATGTCTTGTGTGGAACGCAGGAAAATTCAGAACCAGAAACTGAGGTCAAATGCATCAATTGCGAGCTCTCTTCGGGTGAAGACACTTTAGTGAGGATACTTCCATTGCGCTGAGATGATATTCTGGGTTCTTTTCCACATGCTGAGATGATGGCATGGTGCATTTAAAAAAATGTCAATATCTAGCACTGATCCACCTGTGGAGGATTTTAGCACTAGATATTTAGCATAGTTCTCAGGCTTCTTTTCTTCCATGCTTAACCCTAGAGCCGAACCAACCTGACGTGGCCTCCTCCTAGTCCTAGTTGAATGCTGGGGCAGAGGAGGAAAGTCACCGTGGGCCTGGAAAGATTCCAGAGTGGCGATAAGGGTGGTCGTCAAAGAATGTCCAAGGACCGGGGCTGTGTCGTCAACAGCTCCATATATTAAACAGTGAACTTCATTCCCCCACCCCCCCACCCACCATGAAGCCCAACAAGGGTAGGTCGTATGCCAGGGACAACACCACTGGCAACCCCAGAAGTAGCAGGAGAGTATACGCGGGTAACCACCAGGGGTCCTGGGCAAGGGTGACTCCAGGACAATAGGAACCGCCAGGCCCCCCAGTGCCCACTTGACCCTAGTCAATGCATGACCAGCCGATTGACCTGGTCGGGCCCAACCAGGCCACCCATCTAGCCAGAATAAGGGACCAAAGAGGTGTATTGCTAGATGCAGGGCGCATCATGCAGCATCGTTCAACCTCCAGGACTCCCGTCTCCCGGCACTACGGGGCGCCATGCACGGCAAACACGTGGGGAGGTAACTGTCCCGCCCTAGGTGGCAAATGAGCAGGGACTAACATCACCAGCATGCCTCCTCCACCAGTGATGTAGGGGGTGCTTGGTCCACGTGGCCGACTAATACCAAACCCTACAAAGGTAGGCATGCCTCCAAAGTAGGTGGCACTGCCAATCACGCTTCAAGCCCTGCCGCCACGTCAAGGTGACCCCCTGAAGCGGGGAGGTTGTTAGGACAGGTCTTTCTTTACATGAATTTGAGAACTTTTGCATAAGCTACTGGCAGAGTATGGAAGTGTTCAGACACTAGCATCAGTTAGACATAGTGCTGCTGTTCTACCGAAAAAGTGTCACCCAGGGAGACTAAATCTCCCATCACTGCATAGTGAACAAGGGGTACACACCTGCAGGGAAAAAAATACTGGCGATGTCATGTGCTTGAACAGTTAGCGATGGCAGCAAGTTTCCAAGGATGTGCACTACTAGTGTAGTGAGTCCAAGGACGCACGGTGCACTGAGCGCTTCTTCAGTTTCCACAGTGAGGTGACGTATGAGGCTCTGACGTTTGGGAAAGTGTATACCATGTACAATTAAACAGAAAACTCGTGTCTTGCGTTTGTTGGAAGATTAAATGAATCATGCGAGACTTTATGAGAGCTCTACCACAGCTACATAGTTGTGGTTAGTGAGCCTAACTTTCCTCAAGCTTCAGATCTGCTACTGATGGGATGATTATATAAGTGAACCCAGGAATTTCTGAAGCCTTAACATCCATTTGTCAAAACTGTACGTCCAAGGGACGATATGTGAATCATATTCGTTTGAACAGTGGTCATCATTGAGGTCGCACTTGTGACACCAAACCAATACTGGATCAGGTAATAATCACAAGGATGGAAGGTGGCACCTGAAAGCTGTTCCTGCTTCATAAGTGACAAACTGACCTTAAAATGAAGGATGCTAATAGCTGTGCAAAGACTTCAGTCTTCTCATTAAATTGCTCGGATTACAGGCTGTGGGAAATATTTCGTCACTCATAGCAAATCATTCTATTATAATTTCAGAATAAATCTCTCATATATAACACTACTCTTTAATAACATAATGGCAATCACAGCTTACAGTTTCTAACTTCAGCTAACCAGAAATTAGATTAATGAAGAAATACAACCAAAATCGGTACAAGTCTTTAGCTGATTGGACTGCAGTGTTCGTTACAGGGTATTAAAAACACAAGCAATGGTACGGTCTTGCAACTCTCCGCTTGACCAAGTACAATACATACCCCCCAGCTCCCTGTACGCTAAACCAAGTGCATAACACCCCTCCCCATCTTTTCTTTTAAAGATGGGCGTAAGAAGAACGCTTTGAGGACACATACCCGGAACACATTACAATGACTTTGGAGGTCAGCTGCCCAAGTCTACGGACAAACACCTATTGTTCCCAGTGATATATATATATATATATATATATATATATATATATATATATATATATATATATATATATATATATATATACACACTCGCTCCAGAAATTATTGGTACACTGTGGGTTCGATGCCATCCGGAATAATTCGACCCTGTGGCAGTGGCAGCCCGTTAATACCTACATATATTAAAACATTTACGGCCATTCCCTACACATTATGAAGGACACAAGAGGTGTCTGATACAGCAGTCAATTATCGTCTGGGATACCTGCGTGTGGAAGGAAAGAACCGCAATTTCCAGTTTCCTTTATTCCGTATGTCATAATATTTAACACATATTCTAAACCGATACTTTCTGGAGCGAGTGTACATTAAAAGTCCATTAATCCAAATGGCAGTGGATCGAGAATCATTCGGATTTGTAAAAAATGTTTAATATACACAAATCGGGCTCCCCTCTCAGGGCACCACAATGTAAGAAATTCCTGGTATTTCCTAATAAACAACTCGTATGTCGTTACTCGTCCCTAAAGTTGTCCTTAAGTAAATTCAAAAAAGTCTCATAGAGTTAGGTGAACGTTGACTTAACCTTAACTCACCTACAGCAGTTATTACTCTTCTATCTCCCGGCTAATCCCCCCTTGAATTGGCCAATTTGTACAGGTTACTTAGCTAGAGGAGAGGGAGTGTCGGACAACCGATGACGATGGGGCTGCTTTGTGTAGTTGCTTGGGCTGTCAAGCGTCCTTAAGGTGCATATGTACAACGTGCTACTTGAACCTTGTCTAGGAGCAGAGTCCTAACTCAACGAGGTCAGGGAGCAGAGTGAAGGTGCTTAGGTATAAACGTGCTAGCTTGACGATGTCTATGAGCAGAATGAAGCTCGACTGCTGGTACTTTTCTCCCTCATCGGATTCGAAGGTGCCAGCTATTAATAAATTACAGTACTAAATACAGTTAGATTACATTATGATATATACAGGGCGAATCTAACAAATTAATCTTAGCTTTAATTTAAGTAAAGTTAAACCAAATATTCCCTTTAACTATGTGAATATCTTAATTCTACATCTGCTTTACACGAAGACCTTCTAATCCTCGCCACGTCATCTAACGCGCAGACGCAGTTTAGGTCAGTGGAACATTCCACATAATGACATGTAATTACAATATATAGTTGTCCACGAGGGTTAAATGCAATAGCATTTAACTTATCAATAACAAGAATTATTAAAGAGAAGGTAATTTCTGGGTTATAAAAGCCGCTTGAACAATTGACAACAGTATCTAGTTTTCCTCTGCTTTTAACCAGGGGCGACTCCTATAAAAAGTAGAGAGCGCAACCGCTCTGGGGAAAAATATTTCCCACAGGATTATCAGATTTTTCGGATTCTTGGATCGGACCCCTAAGACACTGAATTTCATGTTTAAACTGAAATTTCACCGAATGGATCACTTTTCATTCATTCATAATACAATATGGCACATATTAACATTACGTATTACACATTTTTTTTTTCTTAATAATGTATTACTGAAGACACGAACTATAATTATTAAATTAAGAGATGTTATGGGTTGTTTAACTCACCAGTAATGCATAGTGTTGAAAACAGAAGTTGTAGGCAGGTAAATCCAATTAGAGAGTAAGTCCAGGGTTAATAATAATATGCATGTATTGTAAAACCACAATTCACCGTCAGACAATTCACCTTAAAAATATGGACTCTTCTTTGTCAGGACGATTCCCCGTCGTTTATTCACATATCAGTTTATTTAGCAAGTACACTAGTTTTTGAACACTTGTACCTCTTCAAAGTCATTTTAACATTCCCAGGATGTTGTAGTACCAATGGAAATTAATGAAGACAGCCATGGGTGATGCTAGAATATAACTCAAACTCAACTACAGCAAGGTAGAAACAAGTTAATTATTGTATAAAAGTGCAACTTATAAATGATAACCAAAGGCTACAATATTGAATGAACATAGACTTTGAGAGATCCCCCTGAAAATTAGTTATTAAAGTATCAATTGATCAATAATAAGTATATTTATAGAATGATGGGGAATCATCCACGGTGCGAATTGTCCTGACGGCGAATTGTCTTGTTATTGTTGTGAAGGCGAACTGACATCACGGCGAATTGTCCCGAAACACATCAGAGGAATTACCTGCTTGTTTGCTCATGCACTTCAGCCAGTCACGGATATCAGCCTGCCTAATAGCCTGAGCACGATTCTTGTAGAATTCATTACGCAAGATATGGAAATCGATCACCTCAGCACCATTGTAATGATTATTTTGTTCAACGAAATGCATCACTTTATCAAAGTATACAGAAGCATCCTTCCATGAAACGTCCATGACCACACAGCTTGACACTTCGGCGCATTTGGCGTCCAGTTTGAATTTTTGAATTTTGATTTTTTTATTACTTTTGGAGTTTTTGTCAGCCATCTTCAATAATTTGGATTATTGGGATTTTTGGATTATCAGTGTTCGGATTAACGGACTTTTACTATATATATATATATATATATATATATATATATATATATATATATATCTAGATATATTAGGAAAAGAGACAGTAGGTTAATTACGTATGAGTCTGGGGAAAATAGCAGTCAGATAGATTATTTTGTGGTTAGGAGGACTGATACGAGGTTAGTGAGGGATGTTAAAGATATAGGAAGTGAGGAGTGTGTGCAGCAGCACAAACTATTGATTTGTGATATGGTGTTTAAAGGACAAGTGATGAAAAATAAGACTTTATGTACCTAGGAGGAAAATATGGAAGCTGAAAAACCAAGTAGTAGGGGATGCCTTCCATAGCGAGATGAGGAGAGTGGTGGCTGAACAGGCAGCTGTAGACAGAGGCGTTAATGAACAGTACAGAGCCCTCAAGAACATCTCTTGAGAGTTACTGATGTAACATGCGGTTGGACAAGAGATCCACCAAGACATAAAGTAACTTGGTGGTGGGATGAGGGTGTAGAAGCTGCAGTTAAGGAGAAAAGAAGGCTTTTCCGGGAATGGAAGAAGGGTGATAGCAAAGAGGAATACTTGGCTGCCAAGCGAAAGGCTATAAGAGAGGTATACAGGGCGAAGTCTGAGTCACAGAGACTTTTACTTGATAACCTAAATCATGGGGAAAGGAAAAATATGATATTTAGGGTGGCAGGTCAGATGAAGAGGGATAATTGGGATATTATAGGTGAGCAGTGTGTGAAGAATGATGAAGGAAGGGTAGTGGTGAACATGGAGAGAGCATTATAACCGGTTGTTGAATGAGGAGTTTGACTGGGACAGGGAAGGTTTGGAGGCAGCAGATCCAGTGTTTGGTCCTTGGCCTTTGATTGATGCAGCTACTGTGAGTGAGGCAAAAGGCAGGATGAAGATGGGGAGGGCAGCAGGTGTGTCTGGGTTGACTGCCAAAATGTTGAAGGCCTCAAGCGATTTAGGGGTGAGGTTAGTCACTGACCTGATAAATATGATTATTTGTGAGGGTGTTGTCCCAGATGATTGGCTGAAGAGTGTAATTGTAAATGTGTATAAAGGGAAGGGTGATGCCCCGGAAAGAGGAAATTATAGAGGTATAAAGCTTTTAGATCAGATAATGAAGGTAATGGAGAGAGTTTTAGAAGGTATTATTAGAGAAAGAGTGAATATTGAAGAGATGCAGTTTGGGTTTATGCCAGGTAGGGGGACCACTGATGCCATATTCATTGTTCGACAGCTTCAGGAGAAATATATTGGTAGGAGAAGGGATCTGTATTTTGTTTTTGTTGATTTGGAAAAGGCCTTTGACAGAGTCCCCAGAGAGGTGGTGAAGTGAGCAATGAGAACGCTTGGCTTGGAGGAGTGGCTGGTAAGGTGGTTATGGCTATGTATGAGGGTGCTCGCACCCAGGTAAGAGTGAATGGAGATTTGAGTGATGAGTTTTGTGCGAATGTTGGTATGAATCAGGGGTCACTTTTGAGTCCCATGTTGTTTATCATGGTACTTGAAGGCCTCTCACGTGACTTTAGAAATGGACTTCCGTGGGAGATGTTGTATGCTGATGATTTTGTGTTGATTGCAGAAAACGAAAGGGAGGTGGAGGAAAGGTTTAGGAAGTGGAGAGATGGTATGGGGCACAAGGGCTTGAAGGTAAATGCAGACAAAACAAAAGTGATGATATCTAGGGTTGGTGGCGGTACTGTCAAAGACGAGGGAGAGTGGCCATGTGCAGTTTGCCACAAGGGTGTGGGAAGTAATTCCATCTTGTGTGGTGTTTGTGATAAATGGGTGCACAAGAGATGTAGTGGTATCAGAGGTAGACTGCGAGATAATGCTGATTTTATGTGTACTGTTTGTTGGGGAGTGCAGGTGGAGATTGTCAGGCTTGAAAGGACTGAACTTGTTGGTGAATCTCTTGAGTGTGTGGAAGAGTTTTGTTATTTGGGAGACATGGTGTGTGCTAAAGGTTGGGCTGGAGCAAGCTCTGTGGTTAGGGTGAGAAGTGATTGGAAGAAGTTCAGGGAGCTCTTGCCTCTCCTGACATTGAGAGGACTCACCCTACGTGCTAAGGGGTCTTTGTATGCAGCATGTGTTAGGAGTGTAATGCTGTATGGTAGTGAGACCCGGGCAGTGAAGGAGGAGGATATTCGCCGGCTCAGACATACAGAAATAACAATGATTATGTGGATGTGTAGTGCGTCCCTGCGTGCAAGGTCTGGGGGGACTGGGTTTACGATGGAAGAGTTGAGAGGTAGGATGGGACTGGAGTGTATTGGTGTTGTGATGAGGAGAGGTAGATTGAGATGGTTTGGACATGTGGAGAGGATGGGGGATGATAATTGGGTAAGAAATGTGAGAAGTGTTAATACTGATGGTGGGGTTATGAAGGGTAGACCGAGAAAGACATGGGACGAGGTCATTAAGTGTGACCTCAGGGTTGAGGAACTGAACAGGGAGGCTGCAATGGATCGTGCAGCATGGAGAGCCGCCATTAGGTGACTAAGGCCGACGCATACAAGCATGTTGGAGCCTTTAAAAATGAAACGAAACGATGAACGATATATATATATATATATATATATATATATATATATATATATATATATATATATATATATATTACTAGCAGGGGTACCCGGCATTGCCGGGCCAAATAGATGAACAATCTAGTCCTATTGTACTAGTTCAATCTTTCTTTCTACTGCAGAAAGACCATGTACCTCTTATGCTTTTGAAGATGGATTATAAGAGGTCCAGGAACCTTCTACTTCAGCTTTTGCAGACCAGCGCACAGCATTTGTGTGCACTTGTGTTCTGTTACCTGTGTCCTCAAGTAATCTCCGACAGGTGACCTCAGAATGACTTTGGAGGTCATCCTCACATAGGCTATGTCCGAACTGGACATCATGTAAGCCTCCATGCCAAAATTGGGCAGCAAGGGTACCAGGTGTCGCCCGGGCCAAAAAGCAGAACAATCTACCGGTGACCTGAAATGACCGAGATCTGAATTTTGCGCCCCATAAAATCATTCTTGGGTCATCCTGATTCAGAATATATATGGGTGTGGGGGTTTCTGGCTATTAGTTTGGGCGTGATTGAAGGACAAACAAACAAACAATGCGGATCTTATATATATATAGGTAGGCAGAGACATGGCCTGCAGACCTACTGGGCACAGGTTCAAATCCCCGCTGGGGCAGGGAACAGTTTAAGGATATGAATTTCTTAAAATCAGACTTTACTGATCTACCAGAAGACCCGCCGACATATCGTAAAAATACCCCCGCTAATACCAATACACCAGAACTATATGAGACAGCCCTAGCATGTATTCAATATGGACGGTTAGTGTTAGCGCCGAAGTGGTGACATGCAGAGGTGTATGGTATGTAGGAGGACTACTGGGCCTTGGGAGCAGGATCTGAAGCCTATCCCCAGAGTCGGACGTATAATATATATATATATATATATATATATATATATATATATATATATATATATATATATATATATATATATATATCGCTTAGTTATCAAAACTATGTCCGCCTTCAAAGTCTCGTCACCTGGAACAAATGGCAACTCGTGTTAACATTTCCAATCATCTACATGACACAAAGTAGAACGCACAAAAACCTGAACTTTTCAGCAGACGCTCTTACCAAATTTAACGACACGTCTTTTGTCTTTGATTGTACATATTGGGAATGGTACAGAAAAAATTACAATATCAAGAAACAAATGGGTGCAAGAAAAAGTTCTCAGGTTACATTGTAGGTAAACTCGCAGTACAAGTGCAAATTAGTGTGGCTGTGATAGTAAATTAGAAAATACTTTGTACAGTTTTTCTACTGCAGCAATACAGGTAAGTGATTTTACTACATATGAATTTATAAATAAGGTAAAACATAGGTATAAGAAATCGATTTTAGGATACAACTAGAACAAAGTGACAAGAAGTCACAACATCCGGCGCACGTCCCAAATTTGGGGCCCCCCTTTCCCACCCTTCCCCCTGATGGATTCCCACTCTCGCCCGTACGCCTAGTGGATTTTCACCAAAATCGAACCATTTCCTCATTTCCACATACCTAATAAATGTGCAGATGATGCGTTCAATGGATCAAGAGTTAATCACCACGTGAATGCTTCCAACAACACTAACAGTACCACGTGATGCAAGAAAAGACATACTGAAAATATTTGTTCTGTCTTTAAATAGCCCTCGCTTTTAGAGCATTCTTGTTGCCTCTAGTTCATTTTATTCTGGTAGGGAGAAACTTTGAAAACTGTCGAGAAATATTCTGCACGGATACGAACCTCACGCTTATTAGTAGGGCGTTTTGGAAGTGGATAGCTCAGTGAAGGTTGCATCCTTTGTTGGCAACAAGAATAAAGTAGAAAAGCAAGTATATACTTCATATCACATAGAGTAAATCTTTGTTATATGCTGAATATTTATACTTTTTTCGGCAATTAAATCTACAGCTTATTTAGAAAAATTATTGTCCATTAACTTTCCATTTCTGCATATAAATCGAAATTATCCACATCCAGTTTTCAATGCCCTTTTTTTTCTTTAATTAAGATTTTTTTTTTTTTTCGTGGAAGAAATGCCTAACACATAACGAGAGTTTGCTTAATCTAGGTGCTGAAGACAGGCATCGTCCAGTGGTGGCAGTAATGTAACTAGCTGCCTGGTTACATAGCCTACTCGTTAATACCCCTCAACATGTGATGCCCAGAAAGAAGAATCGTGGACTGCAGCTGGGCCTCTTCAGACCTCTTTCCACTGCATTTACGTTCATATAAACTGAGTCAGCAACAAACAGTAATAATAACAAGACTACCACCAACAGCAACAAAAATAATACCAATAATTATAACAATTTTATCCCACAGGGAGATGTGATTACTACTTTGGCCGTGAAGGGTTCCTGCCTACGATGTTCTCCATGGTTGGTTCCAAGGGTAGTCCTCTGGTAGCCTCACTCAGCCACAGGTGAAAGTCCTGAGCCGTATTCTCATCAGTTAAGGAAACTTTCTAACATCTTTTCCTTTGCTGTTTATTTTGAATATTATATCTTACTAATCTTTTCCTGTTATTAAGGAGCTTTCGTTATCGACATTCATAGGAAAAATAACATATCAGATATCACCAACTTTTATATATAAAAAAAAAAAATGGTAATAAAAAAGCTACCAGGGAACTTCCTTAATCGACGACGAAAATACAATCCCTTCAGTTGACTGGACCGAGGTACGTACACTGAATAATCAGTTCTCTGTAGTAACTCAGGATTGTGTTTACAGGATGAACAAGAGACATACTAAGATTCTGCTTTTTTTCCCCCTTACCTTTCCATTGAAATTAAACAATAACGTACGATAATTTTTTCTAGTATCTAAGATTTATTTTTGCTGAAGAACAAAAGACACGACTGCCATCCATCCCAGAGGAATTCAAAATCGTCTTCACACAGCAACAGTGCCCTGACGAACCTCTGTGCAAATGGCCATAATTAATAATGAACACAAAATCAAAGTAGCTGAAAAGTTTCATGTTAATATGGCTTGAGGTTTGATCCCATAAATCCCTTAATATTGCCCAAATTAACACAGTGAAAAAGTTGTAAGTTGTCTGCAGTTACATGCCGGAGGAACAGTTGTGCCATACTTCATGCAAAACGAAAAAAAAAAATGTCATGGGGTGAAACTAAAAAAGGTTGGGGAGAAAGGGGAAACTAGAAAGCGATCAAAGTGCATATACCTCCGCCAATGCCATTACCATTAACCCGCCGCATCCCGGAGACGTGAATTCACGCCCTCACATGATGTGCACTCATATCCAGGAGACGTGAATTAACGCGGCAACATTGCAAGGTCCCTAATTTGCACAATTTTCAATTCTCGAGAGTGATTTCGCGAGTGATTTTTGGCACGTATACACGGGACACCTTCCTCTATTCCTCTACAAGATGCCAAGCAGGGACAATGCCTTACACCGCATAACCCTTCCCCCCCACCCTGCACGCCATTGTCTCGACAATTCACCTGTTACCAGTGACCTGGCCAATAAAGACATTCAGGGCCAGAGTGATTCCCCAATCGATGACAATGTGGAGGACAAAGTTTACATAGCATTAGAGGAAGAAACAGTCAGAAATGATGATCAGGTAATGTGGGAAAAAAAGGTCATAAATGGTGATGAGTTAGTGAGTGAAACAGTGCTTATAATGCCTATATTACTGTTTGAAAACCAGTATACTCTTGTCAATCAATCAATCAATCATTTCCTGTGGCACCCTCGGGGATGCATAGGGCCTCGATGAACTCACACCACCACATCCTATCTTGTGCTAACCCCTCAAGATCTCCCCAACACTCATCTCCAGCTTCCCGTCTCATTGTCCTCACCCACGTCTCTTTTGGCCTTCCTCTACCTCTCCTACCAAGTGCCACCCACCCTGGTGTACCTCGTACTATTCCCTGTCTCCTATACACATGTCCTAGCCACTTCCATCGTGAGAATCTAACATATTCATCGATCGGCTGCACTCCCGTTATTTCTCTAATTCTACTATTTGGTATCCTTTCCCACCACTTAACTCCTAATATTCTTCTAAGTGCTTTATTTTCAAACACCAAGAATTTATTTTCCATAGTCACTGTGCTGTACCAAGACTCGTGTCCATAAATTAAGATACTCCTAACCATTACCTTATAAAGTTTGATTTTTGTATGAACAGAAAAATTGTTATTATTCCAAATATTTTTAAGCATTCCCATTGCCTGATTAGCCTTCTTTAACCTTTCCTCGAATTCAAAGTTCAAAGAACCATCCTTGGCTAAATAAGTACCTAAATATTTAAACCTATCAACTTGCTTTACAACCATACCTCCAATTACACATTCCTGCGCATTTTCCATATTCATATTGATTATTTCAGTTTTTCCACAATTAATAACCAAACCCACCTTGCGACCTTCACTCACCAAACAGTCCAACACTCTCTGCATCTCTTCTGGCCCATCACAATCAAAACTATATCATCTGCATAATCTAAATCCAAAAGTTTCCTGTTCTCTCCCCAAAGTATACCTGCACCGGTTTCTGTTCCAACACGTTTCATAATGTAATCAATGACCAATATAAATAATAAAGGCGATAGAACACCACCTTGAATTACTCCGGACTTGACTTCAAACGAATCACTCAGACAACCATCAACCATCACTTTACAAAATGTGTCCCCATGCATGTTCATAATGACCCTCACAAACTCCTCTGGTATTCCATAATGTCTCATGATCTTCCCCATAGTCTCTCTCGAAACACTATCAAAAGCCTTTTCAAAATCAACAAAACAAAGACTTAACGGTACTCTCATTTCATTAACTTGCTGCATCAAATGCCTAACTATAAAGATATGATCATTGCAACCACGTCCCTTTCTAAAACCAACCTGTTCATCCCTCAGAATACCCTCAACCACTGGCTCCAACCTATTTAACAACACTCTACTGAAAACTTTCAAAGCTATCGGTGACAAAGAGATTCCCCTCCAATTACCACATTCACTCAGGTCTCCCTTCTTCGGAATTTTAACAATTACACCATTCTTCCAAACTGATGGTAGTAACCCCGTCACCCATATCTTATTGAATAGCTTGGTCAAGATCATTATTAATCTATCCCCTCCACTTTAAACATTTCCGGAAATAAACCATCCTCCCTGGTGCCTTGTTATTCTTTAACTGTTTTACTGCTTTCTCCACTTCTGCAAGCCTCAACTCTCCTGTTTCTATATTTAAATCTTCCTGAGCAGACGGTATATCCTCTTCTGGTGGTATTGGTCTATTAAGAACTGTCTCAAAATGCTCTTTCCATCTATTTTTAATATCTCCATCTTTGGTCAATAAATTTCCTTCCCTGTCTCTAACTGGTATTTCCTTGCGTTTACCTGCATTACCACTCAGTTCTCTAATCGATTCATATGCTATTCTTTGACTCTGTCCATCATTTTTGTTTATTAAGATTTCAGTCTCTCCAACCTTTTCATCCACACATCTTCTTTTATCTCTCCTAGTTAACCTTCTTACTTCTGAATTCAAACTCCAGTACGCAGCTCTTGCTAATTCAATCTCTCGTTCATCAACGCATTGCATCTCACTCCTCAATTTAGCCTCACCTCTCCTTTTTATCATATCCCACGTTTCCTCTGATATCCATTTCTTTCTCCTGAATCTATGTCTCCTTCCAATCGTACATTCAGCAGTCTCATGCAAAACTTTGTTCACATCCTCCCACATCTCATCTACACTTCTCTCCCCCTCTTCCAACGTTTCCAACACCAAAAACCTATTTCTGCATTCTAATCTGAATTCCTCCTTTTCTTCTCCTTCCCTTCTAAGCTTAACAATATCGTATCTACCAACACCAGATTTTTCCTTCTTCTGATTTTTAAGTTTAAACCTTATTTTTGCAATGCCGAGTTGATGGTCACTACCAATATCCGCTTCCCGTTTAACATGAACATCTAGCAGAGAACTTCTATGCCTCCTACTGATAGCGATGTGATCAATCTGATTTTTATATTTTCCACACGGCAACACCCAAGTTGTCTTGTGTATATTGCAATGCTGAAAGAGTGTGCCCCCGATGACTAAGTCATTTGCTAGACAGAAGCTTCCAAACCTCACTCCGTTTTCACTCATCCTACTACCAACTCCCATCTTACCCATACATGCCTCAAATCCCTCATTTGAGCAGCCCATTACTGCATTAAAATATCCAACGCAGATCAAAACATCATGTCTAGGTACCCTTCCTACTCCTTCTTGCAACTTTTCATAAAATGTGTCTTTCCTTTCATCGAGTGCATCATTAGTAGGTGCATAACACACAAACAGACTGATGTTGCCATGATTTGATTTAAACCGTGCGTATAACAATCGCTCATCTATAGGATCCCACTCACATAATGCCTTATTTGCCTTACAACCCAGTAACAATCCTACTCCCTGATAATGCATTCCGTCCTGTCGGCCAGATATCAATAAACGTATACCATCCTCCAAATCCAACTTATCAACTCCAGTTAATCTAGTTTCTGTCAGAGCACAAATATCAAGTCCATAATTTTGAAAAACCTTCACTAACTCATCAATTTTACCGTCATGATTTAGCGTTCTCACATTCCAGTTACCAATTTTAATTGTATTTTTTGCATTAACAAATGAATTAGATTGTAATTGAGGCAACCGTGAGATTCTTAGCACCCCCTGCCCATTTAAGGGCTGCACGGGACTGGGGGCCATTATTGTTCTTTCAGAGTCCATCAAGGTTTCTTTGGCTAACTTCCTGAACACCTCGCCAATGTGTTGCAGTCGCAGTAGGCAGCTAACTTGCTTGATTGCCCACACCCGAAAGACCCAGCTATGATGTAGCCAGTCACGTGCCGGCATGCTTCCCAGCCATTTCACTCTCAAGGAGTTCCTCTGCCTGAGAAAGCAACCACCCCCCTGCTCCTGAGGGCTTTTGATCTGTGTAGGTAGAGGGCGATCACTCCCTCACTAGCCATATACAGTGTATATACAGTGTATAGGCTACACTCACCACACTCTTGTACTACATATAAATTCGTACCAAGTAAATAAATCAATACTGTTTATGAGTGGATAAAATAGTTACCCTACCATAGAACTCGTTTTCTTTGGTGCCAGCCTGTTAGAAAACCCAGTCAGGTAAGGAGGTACTCGTACCTAGATCGAGTATTTTAAACCTCAGGTGAGCGATTTCTCTATGAATTTTTTGTTTCTCGCCAAAAACTGATGTTTGAGCCAAAAAAAAAAAAAAAGGTCCAAAAATGTTGGGACTGGGGCGTACCACTGCCCAGAAAACGCCGGGATGGGGCGGGTTAAAAGGGATCCGGATCCTGGTCCGTGGATATAGGACCCAGATCCACCTCAATATTTAATAAGTTCTTTTTTGGTCGATAGCCTACCTTTCCACAAAATTTCATTAAAATTCATTGAGAAGTTTTGGAGATATTGTGCGGGATACTCCGTATCCAACCCCAAATTTAATCATTTCTTCCTTGGCCCATAACCCACCCTTCCACCAAATTTCATTAAAATCCGTTTACAATTTTTTGAGCAATCACGGATCCTGATCCGTGGGTAATGGATCCGGATCCTCCCCCAACCTTTGTCAATTCTTTCTTGGTCCGTGATGCACGTTTCTACAAAATTTCACTGAAAATCATTGACAACTTCTGAAGATATTTTGCAGGATACTTCGAAACCGGATCCAGATCCGGATCTGGACCCAGCCTCAAATTTAATCATTTATTCCTTGGACCATAGCCCACCCTTCCACAATATTTCATCAAAATCCGTTCATAACTTTATGAGCAATCTTGCTAACAGACAGACAGACAACCAAATCAATGAGGGGTAAAACATAACCTCCTCATTGTAATTAAAAAACGGAGGAAACACAGTATAGCTCTCCACACGTTGATGTGGAGACCTCAATGACGCATTAGCCTTGCGTCTTCTTGGGCAATACCGCGCTTTGCTGATCGAGTGAAAAAAAGCTCAGCCAAGTAGACGCAGATCACCTAACCATGTCACGAAGCCATGAACTATTAGTGGAAAACTCACTGTTTATCGTTCAGTTAACCGCTTATTCGGACGGAAGCTTCGTCAAATCAATTTTTCATTGTCATACGTGATCGTCTCTGTGTGAGACATTAGCGCTTCCGCTGAGCGATTTGTTTTGGGCGCGTTTCGCTCACTCGACCGTTAAAAATGCGGCCTAGTGCTCCCTTCTCTTTTCCTACGACTTATTCAGTCCAGTGTTTGCTCTGACGGAGAGAAGTTCTGTGCTCCAGAAGTGCGAGAGAAGAGGTCGCTAGCACCCAGACTCCACTGAGTACAGTTAATCCAAGCTCCCACCCTTGGTGATACAAAGCATTCATCGGCTAGTATTTCCTTTTTGTATTATCCTAGTTTTAAGAGCTTAGTTTAGGTGTTTTTCCTAGGCATAAGGATTTAGCTTTTGTGTGAGTGAGTGAGTGAGATCTCATTAATTTGATTTGAAGTGTAACGTTAAATTTATTTTGTAATCAATAAATTTAACTTCTTTTTATTGAGCTTAATGTAATGTAAACTCTTGTTTCATTTCTCCATAATTAAGCTTATTTTCCATATAGCTCCTAGCTTGCATAAACGTTTGCTATTCATAACTGGTACTTAGGCCAGTCTTGTAGTAAACTTAAAATCCGTTGTGCCTCCTAGGAGTTAAGCATCAGCAAGAACCTGATACTATTATTAGTATTAGTTATTTATTGTCAGGGGTGAAGTAACTTTCTCCAGAGGCTACAGTACAAATAAACAGCAATTGAGTGATTAGTCTCTGCTGTGTACTGTCGAGAAAGTTTATAAATTCTCGTTCTTAGAGAATCGTGCGAAGCAAGCTAGCGTAAAGTAATCGTTGCTTGATTTAGCAAGACAATCATTGTCCCTGCTCTTCAATATTATTGAATATTATTATCAATTAAATAATAATATTTAGCATTTATTTTAAAAACTCCGTGATATATTTTAAAAAACCCCGTGACAATTGGCTACCTCGCCGGGATATTAGCTCCTAGCTCTAAAGCTATTCACGAGATAGTACTCACTCGTTCATATTTAGGTATTTATAATTAAAGTTTATAGGCACAAGTTTACTGGTGTTTACCGTTAATTTAGCAAGTGAATTTTTGCTTTATCAATCCATAGAGTACTTAACTCTATGTGGTTTATTCTTGGTAATGCCAGACGATTTATTCGCTCCTGGGAAGTCGCCGTACCCATTGTGTTTATTATTGAGTCTTCCCAGTCATTTACATTTTTTATTTATTCTTTTCCAGTTAATTAGATAAGACTGGTCACCACTAGCTTGTGTCTGTATTCTTTACTTGTGTTTATTAGTATTCGTCGCTAAGCAGTCAGTACTCAGTTTCGGTTTACTTAGCAAATTAGCGCCATGGCTACCACCATATTTTTACAGGAAGCCAAAGATATGGGTCTTACAGACCCAACCGAAATTAAAGAGTATATACTCTCACGGCATAATCAGGAGCAGCAACGCGAGAATGATGCCCGTGAACAGTGTAAGATTCAGCGCGAATACGAGCGAGAACAGGGCGAACAATGTGAAAGAGAGCGTGCATATGAACAAGAGCAGCGTGAGAAAGAGCGCGAATACGAGTGTGAACGACATGAACGCGAGCGAGAACAGCACGAACACAAGCAGAAACAACGAGAGCTCGAGTTAGAAAAAGAGCGACAACCGTGCGAACACGAGCAAAAACAGCGCGAACTCGACTTAGAACACGTGCGGGAACAACGTGAATATGAACGTGCCGAACGTGAGGCACGAGAAAAACATGAACTTGAAGTGCTGAAGCTCAAGCGAGATTCCTTGGCTTCAGACATGTCTGGTGCAGTTGGTCCAAGCTCCACGAGCGTTCCCCCTGCACATGTCCTGGCGACCCCACGCATCAAGCTTCCTTCATACAAGGAAAGCGAGCGAATCGAGCCGTACATAGCTTGTTTTGTGGACATGGCAGACATGTATCAACTGGATGAGGCAGCTAAGTGGCATCAGTTTCTTAGCCTATTTGAGGGCCCTGCCCTCGATATTCTCCACAGAATTCGTGGAGACAATCTCACATATGAGATGATGAAAGCTGCACTCATTAAGGCGTATGGTCTCACAGCAGACGACGCCAAAGTTCAGTTCATGCGAGCTCGTCTCCAAAACAAGGAGACAGCTGTTCAGTTCCTTGATCGTTTCACAGCTTACTTAAATGAGTGGATGGAGAAAGATGAAACTCCTTCCACGCATGAGGGGATAATTGACCTTATGCTGCGTACACAGCTAGAGAGGTCGTGGCCTGCTGAGCTCATAGCACAGCTTAAGATCTGCCAGGTGAAAGATGCCAGCCAAATGGCAGAGAAGGCTGACGCATTCTTTACTGCATACGGGAATCAAACTCTTAAGCAAAACACCTGGAGCAGAAAAGATACTGCCAAGTCTGGGAAGCGGTCTCAGACTGAATCCCAGCACCAAAGCCATTCTCAGAATAATGGCCAAGGTCCAAAACCGCAGTGGAAGGACCAGGGGCAAAACACTCAGAAACCTGAGTGAAAGTGGTAAAACAAGTACCCTAACCAGCAGCAGTATCAGCCACGCAACCGACCGTCAGGACAAACTTTTTCACCACCAGCTCAAAAGAGGCAGGAAGCGAGCGCAGCCTTCATTCCTCAGCAGCAGCACGGTGGTCACATCCCAACCAGTATGGGTACTCCCCCACAGTTCGCTAGTCCTACAGTGACAGTGAACCCCCCTCCACAGATGGCCAATGTTCCATCTTCCCAATATAATTCACAAGGCACAATGTTTGCCGCATCAGTTCAGCAGCCTCATGAGGGGCTAGCTGATTCCTCCACAGGCCCTCCCACAGGTGACAGTACCTTCCTTGTTCAGTCAGGGTTTGTGGGAGACATTCCTGTGAAGGTCCTGAGAGATAATGGTTCCTCAGGTTGCTCTGTCAAGCAGAGTCTAGTTCGGCCTGAGCAGTATACAGGTCGACAGATCCATGCAAAGCTTATTGATGGATCAGTGAGATTGTTCCCTGAGGGATGTATCCAGGTGGCATCTCCATTTTATACTGGTACGACACTTGCAGCTGTCATGCCAGAACCTTTATTTGAACTCATCATTGGCAATATTTATGGTGTCAAGGATAGTTGCACCGAACATGATGCTACTCAGACTTCGGCTGCTGCGGTAACACGAGCCATGGCTAAGGCTCCAGACTGTGTCACCCCAGTGATCATTGAATCGCCACAAGATCTGATGTGTAGTCAACTTGTTGTACAAGAACAACATTCTGACTTGACACTCGCTGCCGTGCAAAACAAACAACAGGGTCGAGTGATTAAGTATTCATGGGGAGGTCGAGCCAAGTTCCTTCGCAAATAAGGACGGCTCTACCGTGAGTCATGAACACCCGAGAGCGAGGTTCGACTGCAGTTTGTCGTCCCCGCCAAGTACCGCCAAGCAGTGTTACAATGGGGTCATTGTTCAGCCTCAGGAGGTCACATGGGCAAAAGGAAGACCCAGGGCTGTATCCGAGCTGACTTTTTCTGGCCAGGGATGGGACGAGACATAGATAGTTTTGTCCGTTCCTGCAGTGTGTGTCAAAGTAACACCACTAATCAGGGACATGTCCTTCCTGTGCCGTTTGTAACCACACCTGTAATCTCTGAGACAGTTGAGAAACAGGGTAGTGGTGAAGTGGGTGCAGACCTGATGTCTCGCCCATTGGCCCCACAGGACACATTATGTTCAGGGCCTGTACATACATATTATGTACCGAAGGTTAAGGGGGAAGTTCGAGAGAGAACTCCGCAGAGGCGACTCGAGGCTATGGAAGACCCGAGTTTGCACAAGGATTCTTAGCTCCCCGATACTAATATAAGTACTGTAGGTTAAGGGGGAAGTTCGAGAGAGAACTCCGCAGAGGCGACTCGAGGCTATGGAAGACCCGAGTTTGCACAAGGATTCTCAGCTCCCCGATACTAATATAAGTACTGTAGGTTAAGGGGGAAGTTCGAGAGAGAACTCCTCAGAGGCGACTCGAGGCTATGGAAGACCCGAGTTTGCACAAGGATTCTCAGCTCCCTGATATTAATATAAGTACTGTAGGTTAAGGGGGAAGTGAGAACTCCGCAGAGGCGACTCGAGGCTATGGAAGACCCAAGTTTGCACAAGGATTCTCAGCTCCCCGATATTAATATAAGTACTGTAGGTAAAGGCACAGGTTGAGGACCCATGTGCAGTTCGAGGCTATGGAAGACCCGAGTTTGCACAAGGATTCTCAACTTGTCGACACTAATTGTGTGCTATAATTAATGGCGACCTCGAATGTACGTCGTAGCACTGACTGCTAGGCAGAGAGAGTAATTGTAACATAATAATATTTTTGTCTCATTGACATTTTTGATGCTCCACCTCAATTGGTTTTGCAGGTACAGCAATGGGTGTAGCAGTTTTGCTGTGCAGGCCAGCTGATCATCTGCCACACGCTGCCGCCTCTTCTCCTCTGCCTTCGTCGTTGCCATATTATTATTTAGTCATTTTACACGTAGGTACAGTTACACTACAACTGCCACACCTACACCGTGTATTACATACACCACGCTACACAACAATTAGTTGTCAGTGTAAATGTAGCGATTTTTCGCTCAGTTTGACCTGAGTACAGGATTTTCACCGTCGTCACGGAGTTTTTCCCTCAAGCTTGCTTCTATTAACATAAATACGAGGTTTTTTTCCCTCACTGGCGACTGCGACTTTCTCCTGTAGCAGGATAGCACACACACCACAGTGTGAATCTTGTGTGAATGACTTAGGATGTGTACATATATATATATACATATATATATCCACAAATTTTTTCCCATAAGGAAAAAAATTAATTTTGTAGGGGCATAATGTCACGAATCAAATTCGTGACATTTCCCTTTTGTGAGAAGCCACGAACTATTAGTGGAAAACTCACTGTTTATCGTTCAGTTAACCGCTCATTTGGACGGAAGCTTTGTCAAATCAATTTTTCATTGTCATATGTGATCGTCTCTGTGTGAGACATTAGCGCTTCCGCTGAGCGATTTGTTTTGGGCGCGTTTCGCTCACTCGACCATTAAAAATGCGGCCTAGTGCTCCCTTCTCTTTTCCTACGACTTATTCAGTCCAGTGTTTGCTCTCATGGAGAGAGGTTCTGTGCTCCAGAAGTGCGAGAGAAGAGGTCGCTAGCACCCAGACTCCACTGAGTACAGTTAATCCAAGCTCCCACCCTTGGTGATACAAAGCATTCATCGGCTAGTATTTCCTTTTTGTATTATCCTAGTTTTAAGAGCTTAGTTAAGGTGTTTTTCTTAGGCGTAAGGATTTAGCTTTTGTGTGAGTGAGTGAGTGCGATCTCATTAATTTGATTTGAAGTGTAACGTTAAATTTATTTTGAAATCAATAAATTTAACTTCTTTTTATTGAGCTTAATGTAATGTAAACTCTTGTTTCATTTCTCCATAATTAAGCTTATTTTCCATATAGCTCCTAGCTTGCATAAAAGTTTGCTATTCATAACTGGTACTTAGGCCAGTCTTGTAGTAAACTTAATATCCGTTGTGCCTCCTAGGAGTTAAGCATCAGCAAGAACCTGATACTGTTATTAGTATTATTTATTGTCAGGGGTGAAGTAACTTTCTCCAGAGGCTACAGTACAAATAAACAGCAATTGAGTGATTAGTCTCTGCTGTGTACTGTCGAGAAAGTTTATAAATTCTTGTTCTTAGAGAATCGTGCGAAGCAAGCTAGCGTAAAGTAATCGTTGCTTGATTTAGCAAGACAATCATTGTCCCTGCTCTTCAATATTATTGAATACTATTATCAATTAAATAATAATATTTAGCATTTATTTTAAAAACTCCGTGATATATTTTAAAAAACCCCGTGACAAACCAACCAAAACATTGAAGATGGAGGAGGAGGATGCTCAAGCACTGACTGAAGTAGTTTATTTGATAAAGTTTGTATGTTCAAGTGTGAATAAAACTCCAGTTTAACACAATAATAATTTTTATAAACATGATGATGATTATGGGAGGCCTTATGCTTTGTCTTAGCTTAGAGATACGTGTTTCGTCACTAACACGTTCATAGCGGTTTTACAAACAAACCCATAAACTAGTCACTATACGCAAAGAATCTTTAATGTTTCATTACTGAACACAATGAATTTGGTGAAGTTCAACCTCCTCATACGAGAGAAAAGAGCCCATAGTGAGAGCACTTGTAGTACGGAGTTGAAGTGGTCGCCATACTATTTGTATACAAACGAGGGAGCGCGCCGGCCGATCCGCCTCATTCTTTCGCTCTCTTTGCTCGACAGGCGGAAAACCTTGCTCGCCGAGCAGTTCTGTCTACCAGCAGAGCGGTCTGTGGCGCCCCGTGGCGCCTGGCCAAGTAGACACAAGGCAGAAGTCTTCTTCTTCCTCCTGCCAAAACAAATGATATTTACAACAAAGTTGTTTGTAAATCCGGATCTGCTCCATGTTCTGCCTGTGGAGGAGTCTGTTGTTGAAATGAGCCAGGTGTCCTCAATCCTTTGGCCGTCGTGTGTTAGTGCGAGCTAAATTAAATCGACCGTTGTGGGCGGGTATAAAATATATGTATTTTTCCCTCGGCAGAATGTTAATCGCAATAGCTTTTTATTTGTTTGGTATTGCTGTGCCTTATGTTACTTCTGGGAATTGTAAAATTGCCTTTATTTACCCAAAATTTTGGCCAAATTTTGCCACATTCTTGAGCATATATAGCAAAATTTTAGAACGAAATTAGAGCAAAGGGGTTAAAGGATTCTTGTTATTATTTACGTGTATCAAAACAGTAAAAATCACAGTATGTTATCGATAATTCCCTACCCGATCCCGAGATCGAACTTAAGCTCTTTTCGTTTTTAGGTAAGCAGTCGACTACTTTACCACCGAGACGTGTTTAGTCGTTATCATTACTTACTTCCGCCAGTTTCAACACCTACCATTGCCACTACCCACTGTTTTATCACGACATTCTCAACCGTGTTCTCGGAGTGGGAGACATCGTAGGCTACCACTTTTTCCTGACTTGTTTATAAAGTAAACCTCACCATCTGAATATTTTACGTTATATTTATATAACTTCAGTAATTACTGACAGAACATGTATCAGCATTATGCAAAAGGAACAGGAAATTTTCAGTATGATGACGTCTATACAATCAGCCAAGCGATTGAACATCTAATAGTGAAGAGATTTATGGGAGGCATAAAAAAAAAAAAAAATAGTTTAAAGAGCCCTCCAATCCTGACTACCGCCGCATGGAGGTGACAAGAATTAAAGAGTCATCGATTGAAAGACTTGGTATTATAGTCTTTGTAATATCTTTTTCATATCGACAATGTTTGTGTTAGTAACATAAAAGCATTACCAATCTCTTCAATACGATGACGTCTTGTCTTATTCCTGTTTTTACCAGACAACTGTATTCAGAGTAAAGTGTTCTTGTACCGAAGAGATTATTGAAGGTTAAATCCATTTTTTGCCCACAAGGATTGCCCCTTACTTGTTATCATCATACTTTCAGACGGTTGTTTTCAGGTTTCAGGAGAACTTCAGTACCACCTTCAGTACTAAGTGATACCTTAGCTATGTAATATTTACACAAAACAGCTATACCAAGAGGAAGTTAACTCTTCCGTATTTTTCTTTCCATCATTAAAAAAAAAAAAAAATACCTTTCTCAGAATCAGATTTGCCACCGACTGGGTACAGAAGTACAAAAATAATGCTCCTCTCTAAGTTTGTTTCCCGTCTCTCTCTCTCTCTCTCTCTCTCTCTCTCTCTCTCTCTCTCTCTCTCTCTCTCTCTCTCTCTCTCTCTCTCTCTCTGTATATGTATGCAAAATAACCGCAGGAGAAATGAAAGGAGCGACAGTGAGTATTTTCGTATATTACATCTTCAGCAGGTCTGAAAATGTAATATACGAAAGTACTCACTGACGCTCCTTTAATTTCTCCTGTGGTTATTTTGCATACATATCTTCACGGTGAAGTAAAATTTCTGCATATATATATATATATATATATATATATATATATATATATATATATATATATATATATATATAATGTGTGTGTAAATTAAAAATCTTCTGTATAAAGATGGAAGGATGGCGCAGCACTAAAAATTATACGATCAAAATGGAACCAGTTAAACATGTGTTACCCTTATACTTTTCATACTCATATAAGCGGCATTATGTAATAACAAATGCACTCAAATAATAAGTATACTCAAAAAGAGAAGTGCCACAATTATGGTATAGCTATTACTGAACTGTGCATTTAATAAAAGTGTATATGGAAGTTGTGTAGATTGGCTTGGGAAGAGGGAAGGGTTCCAGAGGACTGGAAATCAGGTATAATTGTTCCTCTGTACAAAGGAAAAGGGGAAAGAGAAGTATGTGGTAACCATAGGGGTATTTGCCTTCTTAGTGTGACTGGTAAAATATATGGTAGAATACTCATTGATAGGGTTAGGCATATGACAGAGGAGCTAGTTGGAGAAGAACAAGGGGGATTTAGGAAGGGAAAAGGGTGTGTAGATCAGATATTTGTTCTAAGATGTTTAGTGGAGAAGTATCTAGAGAAGGGAAGGAAAGTGTAGGCTGCCTTCGTGGACTTGGAGAAAGCTTATGACAGAATAGATAGGCAAGGTATGTGGAAGGTATTGAGAATATATGGAGTGGAGGGGAAATTGTTGAGTGCTGTGAAGAGTATGTACGAGGGAGCTAGGGCTACGGTGCGAATGGATGGTGAGCTGAGTGAGTTCTTTGATCTCAATGTGGGACTGAAACAGGGGTGTGTGATGTCTCCATGGCTGTTTAATATATATATGGATGGAGTTGTAAAGGAGGTGCAAGGTAGGGCAGTGGATGTGGGGGTGGCCCTAATGAATGAGGGTGAGATTTGGAAGCTTCCGGTGTTGCTGTTTGCTGATGATACAGTATTGTTGAGTGAAGATGAATGGGAGTTGCAAGGCTTGGTGAATGAATTTGGGACAGTGTGTAGGAGGAGGAAGCTGAAAGTTAATGTAAACAAAAGTAAAGTTATGGTGTTTGAGAGGAATGAAGTCACAGAGTGTGCAGTGAGATTGGATGGTGAGGATATGGAGAATGTGAGTGCATTCAAGTACTTGGGTAGTGTGATGAGTAAGGATGGAACTTTGGGGGATGAAGTACGTGAAAGGGTACAGCAGGGAAGAAAGGTTGTTGGTACACTGAAAGCAGTGATGAGAAATAGGGAGGTGAGTATGGAAGTTAAGAAGTCACTGCATGATTGTATTGTGATCCCTACCCTGACGTATGGAAGCGAGGCGTGGACCTTGCAAGAGGGGAACAAGTCAAGAGTGAGAGCAGTGGAAATGAGTTACTTGAGAGGAGCATGTGGAGTGACGTGGAGGGACAGGTTGACGAATGAAGAAGTGAAGGAACGTTGTGGGGTAGATGTGGATGTGGTTGAAAAGATTAGGAGAAATACACTGAGGTGGTTTGGACATGTGGAGAGAATGGAGAATGAAAGACTGACTAAGAGGGTGTATGTAGGTGAGGTGGAGGGAGGGAGAGGGAGAGGTAGACCGAGGATGAGGTGGAGGGATGGAGTTGAGAGGTATATGAGGGAAGGGGGGGTGAGTTGGGGGGAGGGGAGTCAAATGGTGGGTGACAGAGTGACTTGGAGGCGTTTTGTCTGCGGCCACCCTTTGCGGGATTAGGGCGTTGGGCTATAGATAGATAGATAGATAGTATTATTAAAAAGAATGTAAGCAAAGGGTTACATCTCCTAATACTGCCTCAATCTTGTTCCGGTGGTTTTGGCACTGTCATCCCTGTATCTTCATACATTTCATAAAATACATTTATTACCGGTAATAAACTACCTCCTCCAGAATCATGCGTGCCACGGAAGCCGGTCTGTACGACTACTGGGTCAACTTCTACACCCCTAACCTCACCTTCTGTCTCAACCCACCCACTAAAATCGCCGTCGAAGCTTCCTTAAGCGTCACAAACATCTGGGTAAAGCATGGTTGAATCTTCTTAAAATAATTAATGGTTTAGGATGTATTACTATGAACGTGGAGAACCAAATCGATTGTGTAATTGGGAATAATGTGGTGAAGAATGTAGAAAACTTTAAATATCTGGGAACGATTGTATCATCTAATGGATCATTAAACAATGAAATTGAGGAGAGGATTAGACAGGCTTGGCGAGTTGTTGGAATGTTGAAATCTATTTGGAATAATAATATGCTTTCTGTACATACTAAAGTGAAAATTAAAAGTCCATGGTTAGACCAATTTTAATTTTTGGGCATGAGTCATGGTACAGTACAATTGGAACAGATCAGAAAGTATTAAGATTTGAGAATATAATACTGAGAAGGTTTCTTGGGGTAAAGTGGCAAGACAGAGTTACAAATGAAAGAGTAAGGGATATTACGAGAGTGGAACCAGTTCATGAATATGTGAGACTGTCTTGCTGGAAGTGGTTGGGGCACATATACAGAAAAGAAGGCAGTTTAATACAGGATATGCCAGAATGGACTGCTAGAGGAAGAAGAGGTAGAGGTAGGCAGAGGGAAACCTGGTTGAGGACAATGAAAAGAGAAGCAGGAGATGAGTGTTTGTGGGACCTGAAGGAGATGGCAAGAGACAAATATTGGTGGAGAGAGTTCATCGAGGCCCTATGCATCCCGTGGGGTGCCACAGGAAATGATTGATTAGGGTATATGGTACAAAAGGTATGGTTGGAGATTCCTTCGGCGTCACAACATTGT
This sequence comes from Coenobita brevimanus, assembly GCF_032717465.1. Classification (NCBI taxonomy): domain Eukaryota; kingdom Metazoa; phylum Arthropoda; class Malacostraca; order Decapoda; family Coenobitidae; genus Coenobita; species Coenobita brevimanus. Next base: position 15,218,976 of record NC_137039.1, on the reverse strand, counting down.
AATTTTCTATTTGCATCCTACCTAGTGCTACAGCATTCAGCCTGGGAAAGGCCTTGCAAAGTATAGTGATCAGCTACATCCTTTATCCCCTTCACTACAAGTGGTCTCCTCTAAACTGAGCTAAATCGACTTGAAGTTTCAAAATATAATACTATTACAGACGCTCACCTCTTGAAGGCTTCAAAATCTTACCAAAGAAAGGTTCAGATTATTTGTCCATGGATTCCTGGGTATAATAGAAATGCGAGTGGTTAATGGCTGAAGCATCCCAAAGCAGTTTCGAAGAATCCCTTTGTAGTGAAATTAGCAAACACTGTGTTATCAGTTTGATTCAGTTCTCTTTGGCAACTTCAACGCGATGTTCTACAAATATATTATTACAGTAAATATTGAAGAATGAAAGTTATGAGTATGAACTTTAAAAATTTTCATTATAGATTTAAAATTCCTATCAATTATTGTATGATGTAGTTTAGATGTACTTAGTAGTGTTTGGAAAGGTCCCCCGTATTGAAAAGATAAATACTTCTTTTACCTGTCGCCAGATGATTATCATCTTTAGAAGAATAAGGTCCCTCATAATGAAAGTTGAAATCTGCTTTCACCTATTGTAGGATGGCTTAATTCTCCCAAACAGTTATCTCTAAGCCGATGGGTGTACACTTGTGAGCTTGTTAGCTCCTCAAACACTTTTCAAATCAGTAGAACTTTGCATAAGCAAATTACTACTCACTTGTGTGATTATTATATGATTTGTGTCCGTTTAAAAAGGACACTTAAAATGAAATATGCAGAGCATATTGATGACAAAGAAGTTAAATAAAATATTTAACACGTGTGTGAATATGATTCTGGAAGTATTAACGCTATATGGAACCTACTATTTCACCAGAGAATAGCCGACGACGCCACCTGACCCTTACAGCTTGAACAGCTTCTCCCAATGAAAATATAATCATTTGAAGGAAGTATGAATGCAACGATGTGAGGTGGATGTGGATGTGGTTGAGAAGATTAGGAGAAATACACTGAGGTGGTTTGGACATGTGAAGAGAATGGAGAATGAAAGACTGACTAAGAGGGTGTATGTAGGTGAGGTGGAGGGAGGGAGAGGGAGAGGTTGACCGAGGATGAGGTGGAGGGATGGAGTTGAGAGGTATATGAAGGAGGGGGGGGTGAGTTGGGGGGAGGGTAGTCAAATGGTGGGTGACAGAGCGACTTGGAGGCGTTTTGTCTGCGGCCACCCTTTGCGGGATTAGGGCGTCGGGCTATAGATAGACAGATAGAATGAATGCAACAAATAAGATTTCGTTGCAAAAATATCAACGCCACTGTCGTCAGTTTCAGGGAGGCTTTTCCAAACGGTGGGATCTGATTCAGCCTCCGTTTACTTATTCACTAATTGGGAGATAGATCATAAGGAGCTCTACTATGTGGAATAAAATCGCCTTCAGAGACTATATCGGAGCTTTTCTGTGCTGAGTTCAGTTTATAGTTATCACAGAACTCTCTCCTGTGCTGAATATATTCGTTTTAAAATATCATTGGAAGCTCTCCCTTGCTGAATACAAACGTCTAAAGATATGATAGGAGCTCTCGTATGCTGAACACCATCGCCTAAAGATATCTTAGGGAGCACTCTTATGGTGAATGATATTGTCTAAAAATATCAAGAATAAGCTAAAATCTCATCATCTGTGATGTGACATTAATGTACCTGGAATACTGGTTATGTTGCTCTTATAATTTTTATTATCAATGTAGATGACAAAAATGTTAATGTGCCGTATACAGAATAAATCTATAGCGCACATATTCTACCCTAGCACAGATCTCTAACTCCTGTCAGCTAGGATGATGGCCAAAGATAGTCAGGTTGGACATAAGATCTGACTGGCACAGACTTATTTGAATCTTGTAACAAAGGCTCAGTGAATTTCAAACGACCACGACGTAGTATTTAAGTCGTGGGCGTGTCCTTGTTCTGTCAGAAGGAAGTACACTGATTGTAATAAAGCAGAGGTGCTGCGGAGCCTTCCAAGCTGACGAGAATACGGGTCTAAAAATATATATAAATGCCCTTTTACCCTAAGGATGTCCTAACTTTTCTCGTTATTTCTATATTGTTATGTTCAAACCAGGAAGAACTCTTCATATTAATACAGCTTCTATTAATCCGGTTATTTGCAGAGGATTTTTCTTCGCAGGTGTGAAAATTATCTAGTAGCAGCAAAAGGAAAAGAAAAACATGAAAGGTTTAAATATACTCCGTCTACGACATATTGATTTCCTTCACGGCTGTAACTATCTTAAACGACGCATTTTTTCCCCTGCCGTCTCATGACTGTTACATTTGATTTGATAAACTTGGATCACGAGAAGAAAAATGCAGTAATCGTAAACTCGCTCTCTTTAATTAAGGATAATAACATCAAGAACAAGCTCTACTAAAGAAAGACGTCACCGCACTAAAAAGAACAGTTAACTTTATAATGACCAGCCGATTTCAGACATATGTGACACTAAACAGATAACGCCATCACTTTGATGAAGTCTATTGAATTTTTTTTTGTTTCTTTGCAACAATCTCATTTTTGCTTCGGGGATTTAAGTCTGGAAGGTGCTTAAGATAGACTAATTTTAACAAATCGGTGATAGAATTATGTTGAGTTAGATTGTTTGGCGCTTACACACACACACACACACACACACACACACACACACACACACACACACACACACAGAATGCAAATCCCGTACCCACCAAATGGTCTAAGGGCTGAACATATGATTTTGCCCTATGATTCTGACCTTCGAGTGAGTGTACTCAGGATTATTAACCCACAACAATTCCACCAAATTTGGTTCATATCAGATCAGAATTGAGTTGGCTTTGCCAAAATACCCTTACATTTGCCATTACCTTTGATCGATGATTCTCAAATCTGAGTCTCTGTCCCCTCCCTTTGACATGTGTTTAGTACTGTAAGATAAACGGTGATGAAACTTTGTCATGACACCTATACCTTTGACCTATTGTCGTCTAAAACAGGTGAACCCTTTGGGTATTCTCAAGTTCTCAACCAAATTTGATACAGAACAGACCATAACTGCTTATTTGTTTTGTTTAAACACAAACACACGAACCTAACTTTGACCTTTACCTTTGACCTTGACGTTTGACTGATTATTCTCAACATTAAATTTCCTTTTTCCTTGCCTGATTCTTAATACTTCCAATAGGCTTGGGTCAAATCAGATCAAAATTGACTGAGATGATTTTGTCCTGTTATCTTGGTATTTGACCTTTCCTTGTGACCTTATCCTTTGAGAGGCTTTTTCATATTGAATCCCTATATCGAAGCCTTACTGTTAACTTTTTCACCAGTTTTATTTATGTCTGATTTAAAAAAAAAAAAAAAAAGTAAATTGATTTTGCTGTGACATGGACCTTTGACCAAATATAAAAAAGAAAAAAAAAAAAATTCGGGCCCCGAACCGTCAACGCAAAGCGTCGCCCTATGCGCCTTTACTAAGCCTTGTGTAATGACTTGCCATACATCCTCAACGACAAGGCTCACTGGAAGTTGAAATGAAACCAAAGATAAACAAAGGCGATATCATATGACCTTGACACTACTCGGCCTAGCTAACCTAATGAGTTTGTCGTCGCCCGATACTGTATCGCTGACAAAGTTTAATCAAAACCCGTCCAGAGGTTCAAAAGATATCACACCAACAAGGATAAACTAAGCTGAACAATAAGCAGTGCCAAGGCAGAGCAAACCCGTCCCTGGCAGTCATTGTATTGCTGACATATAAACACAACAGGATATCTTGTCAAGGATGTCACATATCAAATTTGGAGTGAATTTGGTGAATACTGACAATTTTATGTCCATTTGAAATTTTAGGCCCGACCCACCTGACATTGACCCCCCTACCTCTAACTGGTGGGTAACCCCCCCTGATGTAATGAGGCAGATATGAAAGGTGCACCTTTAAGTTTTGGTTTCATGTCGATATGATGAATTTGAAAGGAATTATGGTGGAAGACTTTTTTTTTTTTTTAACACTTTTTTGGCCTACAGCCTGGGCCTTGGCCCAATTTGGCCCAAAATTTACTCGGGTGATCAGGTCATAGCCCATCATTCCAGTAATTTTAGTCAAAATCGCACCAGTAGTTTTTGCGTAAAGTTGTTAACAGTCAGGCAGATAGAGAGACAGACAAACAACATACAAACCGAGTGAAAACAATACTCTTCCCCTAGCCCCTGCTGGGTGGGGACGGGTAATAACCTTGACTATTGGGCCCTTGTCCGTGCTGACCTAATCAGTTTATCTTCCCTTCATGCCGTATAATTGATAATAATTTGGTCGAAATCTGTGAAGGAGTTCAGGATATTTTGCACCCACAACGATGCACTAAGTCAACTTCAAATGACCTGGACATTAGACCCTTTGACCAGCCGACCTAATTAGTTTATCTCCTCATACTACATCTTTGACAAAAGTTTGGTGGAAATCCGTCATTGGGTTCAGAGGATATTGCTCCCACTATAGAGTTATGGACGCATGGACTCACGCCCACCCGCTTGCACGCACCCACGCATGCATGGATGGACAAAACAATAACTTAATGCCTCCTCCATCGTAGGTAGGCAGGGGCATAAAGACACGAAAACTCTATGTTTGATCTTAAAACCATCCACCATGTATGGTCCAGATTATATCGACATTGTTTTAGTAATGTTATTCACACCCAGACACACAGGTCAAACTTTAACCTTGCCCTGTGACCTTGGCTGGTGTCTCCTTGTTGTCAGTATTAACCTCCCCCCCCTTTTATTTCTTACCTATCATCCTTTCACCATGCTTGGTGTAAATCAAATAAAAATAATGTACGTTTACCCAGGCAGATCAAGTTTAAACTAACCCTGTACCCTCCACCCTGAACGTGTTTTTCTATTAAAAAAAAAAAAAAAAAAAACTTTCTGACCCTTAATCCTTCCACTATGTCTGGTTACAATCAGATGAATACTGAGCTATTTTTCACACACACACACACACACACACACACACACACACACACACACACACACACACACACACACACCTATGAAAACATAACATCCGCTCTGGGTTCGCAAGGCCGTGAGTTAAAAAAAAAAATTAATGAATCTGTCTGCCTGTAATGAATGTTTGTGATGTTAAGAGACTCTGGATGCAGAAAGTGTAAGCTCTGTTTTACGAGGACGTCTTTTTTCTCTCTTCCTACGAACAAACAATTTTTTTTCCTCACCTTCAGACGGATCAGTTGGTAAAATGTGGAAAGGGTCTACATGTAACCCTTTCAGTTGATAAATTCCCTCTGAAGCTGAATAAAATTGTCTGGAGGCAAAGAGGATGAACTGGGAATAGATGGCATCCTAATAAAGACATTTATTTTACTATTCGATGCAGGGAATGGTGGTGATTCCTTCAGGGGGGACGACATGGTGATTCTTATAGTGCTCTGTTTGGATGATCTTTACTCTCTACTGACTTCTCTTTTCTTTCATTTGTGTATGTGTGTGTGTGTGTGTGTGTGTGTGTGTGTGTGTGTGTGTGTGTGTGTGTGTGTTTTGTCTAGTGGTGAGACAACCTCTCACACAAATAAGTATAAAACTGATTTTTGCTGATGGCAAAAAATATCATTCAGCTTGGGGAGCACTGATATATATATTTGTTGTTGTTGTTGTTGTTGTTATGATGATGATGATGATGCTTCCACCCACCTATGATGATGGAGGCATTAAGTGATTGGTCTGTCCATCTGTGGGTGCATGCGTAGGTGCATCCATACCACTTTTCTGGGTGCGATATCTCCGGCACCCGACTACCGATTTCCAACAAAGTTTTGTCAGTGACCCAGTATGAACGGACGACGAAATGAATAGGTCTCCAATGTCAAAAAGACAAATGTCAAGGTTATATGGGCTTGAATTAAATTGTGGGCAGGATATCTCCTAAACCCCTCGACGGATTTTGTCCAGCCATTCATCAGTGATTCAGTATGAAGAAACGATGAACTGATTTGGTCAGCAAGGTCAAGCAGTCAACGGTCAAGGTCATTTGTGTGTGGGGGCAATATCACCTGAACCCGTCAATGTATTTCGGCCAAACTTTTGTCAGTGATACAGCATGGAGTGACGATGAATTGGGTAGGTCAGCAACATCAAGGGTTCAAAGGTCAAGGTCATATGGTTTGGGCTGGATATCTACTGAACCTCTCGACGTACTCAAGTCAACTATTGTCAGTGATACAATATGAAGGGAAAATGAACTGATTAGGTCTGCAAAGTCAAGGGGTCAAAGGACAATTTCATATAGATGTGGGCACAATATCTCGTAAAACTCTTGAGGGACGTCGGGGAAACTTTTGTCAGTGATACGGTATGAAAGAACAATGAAATGATCAGGTCAGCAAGGTCAAGGAGACAGAAGCCAAGGCAATACGGGGTTGACTTAGTTTTTCTTTAGTTTCATTTGAACCCACAATGAACCCTGTCATGGAGGTTGTATAGTGAGTCCATGTGCAATGCATGGTGGAGGCATGCCGAGTGATGTCTTGCATCGATAGCTCGGACCCCTAGTTCTGATATTTCATTATTACTGTTATTATTATTACGATTATTATTATTAATATTATTAATATTAATATTATTATTATTATTATTATTATTATTATTACTACTACTACTACTACTACTATTATTATTATTATTATTATTATTATTATTATTATTAAAATTATCATTATATTATTATTATTCTTTCCTACGAAGAAGTAAATTGCTCGCATTTGCTCAATTTCAAAGCTCCGGCCATCATACTTTTTCCATCTGAGTACCCCAGCTGGCAGCTTCATATGACCTAGTGTCATCCAATTCTCAGTGCTGGTTTTCCAGTTACATCCAAAAACCTATAAAATAGTCTATTTGCATATTCTCGTCAGAGACCACTGAATGGTGCAGACTTGAATTTTTTTGTGGGACATATCCAAGGTGGAAGCAGGTCTGAAATGACTATGGGCCCATTTGGGTCAGTAGTCTGTGAGATTGCCCAGGGGTCAATGGAAAGTAATTTGAGGTCACTGAGTGCACAGTTTTAAAAAAAATACAGATAGAACTGAGCTACGATCACCAAACTTGGTACATTTATAGAACTTGATGTGCTATGCATGGCTACCAAGTATAATTAATTTTGACCCAAAACTGAAGGTCACAGCAAAGATCGAAGTTCAAATTTTACTCATTTTATATAAGTAATGAGGTCCCATTCACAAGATGGATGACCTTTACATGTGGCGAGTTACTGACATTGCTATCAATTTATATTTTCTAAATAATAATAATAATAATAATAATAATAATAATCTATCTACATCTATCTATTGCCAGACGCCACAATCCCACAAGGGGTGGCCATTTGACTTTGAGTTATTTGTTTTACGGGGAGGGGCACTAACCCTCCACCAACCCACTTGTTGACACATAGGGAGCACGCATGGTTTGGTTATATGGTATAATAATAATATTAACAAAGAATTCAGGTTAAGATTCTCTTGCACGTTATTTATGCACTTCGTGTCATTTGTGCAATTCATGTCAATAAATAATAATAATAATAATAATACGGTAATAATAATAATCCATCCATCCATCCATCATCCAATCTTACGTTGCCCCATTAGGATAATAATTATTATTATCATCATCATTATCATTATACTATATTGTTGTTGTTATTCTTGTTGACAAGTTATTGTTATTTGCAATAAATTGTAGTAGTATTCAGATGATTACAATTAACTAACAAGTTATTGTTCATTGCAAGTTTGATAGGAGTACTTAACCTAAACATGGCTTCATTGCACAATGTATTGTAAAGGATGACTCGAAAGTCACTGCAATTTATAATCCTTTATTACTTCACCTCTACATTTAACAATCTTTCAAAATACTCTGCCCATCTCTTCCTTACTGCATCCATCTCAATTAACATCCTTCCATCCTCTGCTTTTACTCGTTCTTCCTTCCCAGACTCTCCATTTTGCACCCTTTTCACCTCCTTCCAAAACATTTTCTTATTCTGTTGAAAATTCTCTGTAAGCCGCCTACCCCACCTCTCATCTGCTGCCACTTTAGCATCACGCACAGCCCTTCTCGCCCTATTCCTCTTTTCCTTATACCTTTCATATGACATTTCATCCTTCCTCTGCAGCCACACTTCATATGCACGTCTCTTCTCAGCCACAGCCATACTTACTTCCTCGCGCCACCATTCACTTCCTTTTCTTACACCACCACCCACACGTCTCACACCACACACCTCTTCTGCATGCCCCACCACAGCACTCTTAAACAACTGCCATTCCTCCTCCACACTGCCATTTTCCTGATCTTTCAGTGCGTTCCACTCATCTTTCAATTTCTCCTGATACTCTATCTTTTTCTCTCTTTTATCCAACTCACTCACTTTCAAAACCTCCCTGCCACACCTAACCCTCCTAGCTCTCACCCATCTCTTACCTACTCTTAACTTTTCCTCCACCAGGTAGTGGTCAGACATACCTCCACCCTCCCCTCTTAGAACTCTCACATCCAACAATCTTCCTATTACATTCCTAGACACAACCACATAGTCCATCAAAGCTCTATCAACAACCCTTCCACCCTCCTGTCTCACCCATGTATACTTATAAATATCTTTCTTCTCAAACAGCGTATTTCCAATCACCATCTCTCGCTCAACACATATCGCTGAGATTGTGACAGATGGAAGGGTGCAAGGAATAAATGTGTTGGGAGAGTTGAATGATTCTTTGATCACGAAGGAGGAAGTGGAGAAGGCAGTAAAGGAGATGAAAACAGGGAAAGCTGCAGGTATGGATGGGTGTGCTGTGGAATGCCTGAAAGGTGGTGGAGTGACCATTGTTGACTGGTTAGTAAGATTGTTGAATGTGTGCTTTGTGAAATGTATGGTGCCAATTGACTGGGCAAGTGCTTGTGTGATCCCGTTGTACAAAGGCAAGGGTGATAAGTATGAATGTACTAGCTTTAGGGGTATAAGTCTGTTGAGTGTTGTAGGTAAGGTTTATGGTAGAGTGTTAATTATGAGAGTTAGAAAGGGTACAGAGGGAGTGATTGGTGAAGAGCAGTGTGGCTTTAGGAGAGGGAGGGGATGCATGGATCAGGTGTTTGCTGTGAGACAAGTGTGTGAAAAGTATTTGGCGAAAGGCAAGGATGTGTTTTGGGCATTCATGGATTTAGAGAAAGCGTATGATAGAATTGATAGGGAGGCTTTGTGGACTGTTTTAAGATTGTATGGACTTGATGGTAGGTTACTAAAAGGGGTGAAAAGTTTTTATGTAAATAATAGAGCATGTGTAAGAGTGGGAAATGCTGTGAGTGACTGGTTTCCTGTGAGAGTGGGGCTGCGACAGGGATGTGTGATGTCGCCTTGGTTGTTTAATATTTACATGGATGGTGTTGTAAGGGAGGTGAATGCAAGAGTTTTAGGTGGAGGTCTGAATCTGGTGAATGTTGATGGTGGAGAGTGGAATCTGAAGCAGCTATTGTTTGCAGATGATACTGCACTGGTGGCTGATTCAGAGGAGAGATTGAGAGAGTTGGTAGAGGAGTTTGGAAGGGTGTGTGAAAGGAGGAAATTGAAAGTAAATGAGAATAAGAGTAAAGTGATGAAGTGTACGAGGTTGGTAGATGGTAGGGGGATGAATATAGCTTTGAATGGCGAGTTGCTTGAGGAGGTAGAGTGTTTTAAATATCTAGGGTCACATGTTGCTGTTGATGGAAGAATAGATGCAGAAGTGAAGTTTAGAATAAATGAAGTAGGAAAGGTGCTGGGAGGAATGAAAAAAGTGTTTAGATGTCGTTCACTTAGAATGGATGTATAGAGAAGGTTGTATGAGGGTGCTGTGGTACCGACTGTGTTGTATGGGGCTGAAACATGGAATATGGGTGTAGCAGAGAGGAAAAGTTTGAATGTAATGGAGATGAGGTGTCTGAGGAGTATGTATGGAGTGACGCGTATGGATCGAGTGTGAAATGATGAAGTGCGAAGGAGAACTGGAGTTGTTCGGGAGATGGCTGGTAGAGTTGAGCAGAGGGTGTTGCGATGGTTTGGGCATATGGAGAGAATGGATAATGAGCGATTGGTGAAAAAGATAACTAGATCTGACGTGAGAGGTGTAAGGCTGAGAGGAAGACCACGAATAGGATGGATGGACAGTGTGAAGAGAGCACTGGATGCGAGAGGGATGTCTGTTGAGCAAGGAAGAGTGATTGTGTGTGACAGAAATAAATGGAGAGAAATTGTGAATGAATAAGTGATGACGCAGCCCTGAGGGGATATTCTCCCGCATTTGGTCTGATCAGCTAGTCAGGTCAGGTGCGGGTAAGGGGATGGGTCTGTTATGATGTGGCAGGGGTAAACCAGCTCTGCTGTCAGGCCCTGCTGCGGATGTCACTGGTTGCATTGCGCAGTTGACCCTTGTGCGGTGTGGTGCGGTGAGGATCTGTCCGTTCTCCCCTTGGGGCTAAGATGCGAATGAATGTGTTTGAATGGATGAGTAATTGGGGAGTGTGTCGTCCTGTCTCGGCTACCTCCCTTTCCTTGGGGGAAGCAGCCTAGGTATATAGATAGAGATAGATTATTACTTCACTACTGTCCAACGGATTTAGATGAAACATTCCTAAAATAAAAGAAAAATACCAGCATTATATTATATAAAATGTCTCATTAACTCAAATGAAATTTGGTCTGTAAGACATCTGTGGAGTTGTCTGGGTGTCATTTACACTTCAAGCTAACTTCTATGGCATATAATGGTATTTGTTAATACCTGCCACACCAAAACCGCGATTTCTTGAATTATGCTCGTTCTTTATTTACACATTTTAGCATTTACCCATCCGTAAAGTTAGAAATCGCATGAACTGACTTTATTAAACAGGAACAATTAATTCTGCCTGCATATTAAGCAAAATCAATGAATGATAGTAATGCTGTCCACCACGCTCATGGTTTTCTGCGGGAAGAATATTTATACATTCCAGAAGAAAAAAGAAAAATCTTACGTTTATGTCGTGTGTGTGTCTTTTTTCTTTGGAAGATTCTCCTATTAGAAAAAAGGTTGACACTATATTTCGATAGTGCCATATTATTTAAGTTAAGTATATAAGAGTGCCTTCGTGGATTTGCTTTACACATGATTTTGCTATTGTTAGGTGAGTTTATGCAGTTTAAGCGAGATCTTTATCAAAGAATCATTTAATATACTTCTATCTCCGGCGGGATGATTTCTATTTCTGCGGAAGAATCTCTTGAAGGTAAAGTTTTACTCTGTTAGTATCAAGACGATTTATACGTTATATATTTAATACAGTCAGACAATTAAGTTCAGCCTAGGAGACTCTTTTTGAACGGGATGCTTTTTATAATTATGTCCTAATTTATTACTTTCAGTGCAAGAACTATTTCCTATATAGCATAAGATTGTCTGAGGGCAGCACAATTATAAGATTCCACATCGGAATTAAGGTATATTGCTATTTGTTTCCAAGAAATTCTTATGACGTAGGAAATATTAATGATGATGAAGAATTTGAGGGATAGAGAACAGTGATAATTATGTTTACCATTTATCTCTGCAGAACGATAGTGATACTAATGCTGCTGCTGCTGATGATGATGATGCAGCTGCCGATGGTGATGTGTCGTACGGATTTCTGGACCAAAAGTATTAATTCTGCTTACCATCTGCCTCCAGGGAATGCTGGTGATGCTGGCAGCGGGAGGTGTAGCTGGTCTCATAGCATTCTGCCTGGAAAACATCTACCATCGCTTTCATAATTAATCACCACCACCACACACCACAAGCATTGGAGATTTACAGTACGATACTCCACTTTCTCCAATGAATAGGCTACCTTTTGCAACCTCGAATGATACTAATGCTGTAAGAAAAGGATATAGCCAGACTTTTGCCTCCCTTCGTGGTAATCCTGTATCCTGCTACCTCTGTTGACACAGAATATAGTTTTTCAGTGCTATTACTTATTTTTATTCTGACTCCCGAGCTGATTTTATCCACTTCAAACCCTTGGCTGCGATACCGTCTGTTAGCTGTATTTACATAAGAGGGAGTTTTTTAATTGAAACATTAAATGAGGCCTTCATTAACTGCTTGGCATCTGGTTGTTATTACTAAGTTGAATATAATCTTTTAGTAATGCCAAGAAGAGGTATTGGAGATTTGACATAACGATAGGCCTTTTCTTTCTTTTATTCTGTCTAAGGATATAGGCAGACTTTTGCTATAGAAGACTGATGATGCTGAAAAAAGAGGGAATAAGTTTTTGTCCCTCTAAAAAAAAATAAAAAATAAAAAAAAATACCACCACCTTCCGTTGTCACTCAGAACGTGACATGACATGCACTGAAGTAAACTGTTTGGTTGCGGATTTTTCGCAATTAATCTGGCAAAGGATGTGACGATATTATGCAGCAAGCCTCATTGTGTTATGCCTGGAATAAATCTAGGTTTACTTTCATCACCGAACCAACACGTCATAAGACAGGCAGCAGGGGTTTACTTTATGATGAGCTTCCCCACGTCTTATGCTGAAAACGAAATGAAGATTTTGAGTAATTTAGCGCAGATACGTTGGACTACTATGAAACTGACTACTTATAAAAGTGTGCTGAAGTTTTCTTGTTGTGCAGAGCTTGGTAATGATCACTCTTCAGTACAATGGCGTTTTTTCCTTTTAGTTCTACCTACCTAACTGGTGAGTATATAGAGTACAGAATGTTGCTCTTGCCAACAGGAAAAGACTCAGCAAATCTCTGGGTCGTCTTTCTAGAATTTAACCAAATGCACTTTCCACATTGACTCAGATCTTTGCTGGACTGAACTGAGGTTCTAAAGGTAAGGTAACATAATTCTCTTTTATTTTGGCTACCCAACTGGCAGCCATGCAACTTAATCCACTAACAAAAGGAAATGTTTTTGTTTCAGGCCCTGATTGTACTCTGCATTCAAAATTAAAAAAAAAAAAAAATCAAGTATTTTTTACCCATATTTTTTTGAGTTTTGTAGTTAACATAAAGAATATTAATAAATGGCAGATTATTCCAGTTGTCTAAATATATACATTCCCTTATTAAGTCTATCTTAATAATATTTAATCTTTTATCCTATATCCGTCATATTCAAGTCTATTAATAAATACAGTTACATATTCTTTGATGAAGTGTGCGGTGAAATGGCGAAGCATGGAGGAGATATAGTAGTAGAATGGATATGTAAGATATGCTGATTGGCCTGGGGTTACCAACAGGGCCTGTCAGCACACACGGTTCGTCTAATACCCGGTCGAGGCGGCTACAGTTTCTCTTAATTCAACCTACAGTAAGCTCTGCCAACCTGCCTCATAAGCAGGGCCGGATTAACCCTGCTGTGGCCTGGTAGGCAATGCAGACGGCTGCCCTGCAAGATCTCTTTCTTCTGTTATTACCAGTGAAATTTTGGCATGACCTATAATGGCCTTTTTTGATGGCCTGATGGGTGATGGCCCTTATTTGGATGCCCAAAGTGTATATTTCTTCCGCTCTGGAAGTCTGGACGGCCTGTGACAGGCCGTGGCCTGGTAGGGAGTAGCCCATTTTGCCTATACCTGGTAATCCGGCCCTGCTCGTAAGTACGTGGAGCCTATGGCATTGACTAGTGAAAAAAACTGAAGTGTGTTAAGGACCTTCTGCACTACATTGCACCAGCCGAAAAAGCTGAACACTTTCAAGCCATTATACAGGAACCGGCAACTCTTGGTGACTTTCACGCAGCTGCTGAGGATGACGAAGAAGTAGGCGAGGATGACCTCCTGCTAGAATATGAGTCATTATTAAGGACCCACCACCTCCCACACCCACCAACTCATTATGCAGATTTATAGATAATTTCTCGGTTAGTATGAAACCTGAACTTTATGGTAAAGGTGTTAGTATAATAATAATGTGACAGCGTCATGACTGTCATTATCTTTTATATTTTTATAAAACATCAAGACTAGTCTTTCTCTTATTTTCTTATTGTCATTTCCCAATGCTTATGTTAACTTGCTAGAAAAACTTACCACCAGGTATTGGTTGTAATAACACTGTACTACAAAGGTAGCTACAGCTAACACCTTTACCATCCACTGTCCAGATAATGATAACACTGACAATGTTAATGATAATATTAGCAATATTTTTTGTTACTTTACTGAAGATTGTATTTATTCTCAGTATATATTAAGTAATTAATATACCGATGTCAGCCTTTAAAAATTAACAATACTTACCAGTTCCAGTTGCAACACTGCACACAGCAATAGCGTATAGTGGTAGACATTATCGGATTCATAGTCATTAGCATATCACTGACTAACATTCACAATGATCAGTTATTTCTATGACACAATGATTTTGAACACTGTTGTTTTCTAGTTCATGATGTGTGTGCACATTTTGTGGTGAAAAACATAAAAATATCATGTCAGTTAAAAAAATTCTTGGATTGGGGGAGTTTCTCGTTATAGGTGGTGTGACTGCAAACCAAAAGTGATCAATTTCATATCAAAAAATTCCTAAAGGCAAAAGCTATCGATTAAAACAAACCCAACTGTGATAGGTTTATTGGTACTGGAGCAACAGATCAAAAATTTGATTGCGATTTTCTTGTTTTTTTCGGTGGCGTTATGGAAGTAGGGCCATTTAAAATTAGTTATGCATACTAACATCCGAGCAGAGTATACGAGAACCAACTTTAATTTGCTACGGCGTGAAAAATAGCAAAGTTGTAGATCTCCAATCATTTCAGCTGACCAAAAGCCCTGTGGAGGGCAAGTGATTGACTGATCGATTGACTAATTGATTAAAATAATACATATTAGCAAATTAACAAAAAAGGAAATTGCCGCCATACAAGAAGATTACAAAGACAACAAGGAATATATATATATATATATATATATATATATATATATATATATATATATATATATATGGAGCCTTTGTGGTACAGTGTTAGAGTGTGCGTTTCATATACGGGTGAACCAGGGTTCGCGCCCTGCCAGGGTAATAAACTTTGGGAGGGTTCACCCGGCCATGTACTGCATTGGTGGACACAAGGGGAGCTGTGGTTGAACCAGTGTCGCTTATTATAAAGTATGCTTGCACCCAGTCGGCTTGCGCGGGCCGATTACACTTGGTTCACAGACTACACACACATACAAAGCCACTCCAACACTACAATTACACTTACAAGCACTTCTCACCCTACATACAATCTCTACCAGACAGGCTAAGCCACTTGGTAGAGATACATTGGCTGTATCGTCCTGACTTCGTTCGGGATAGGCTGGTCCTGCAGTGGATACTCAAATGGCTGATGATGATGATGATGATGATATATATACTGTATATATATATATATATATATATATATATATATATATATATATATATTGTTATGGGATGTATAATACGGTGCACTCTTAACCCTTAATTAAGCACCAAAAGGGATAAGATAAAGTTTGCAAGAAAACTGACTTAACTTTACTGTACACTATAACATACACAACCAAAGAAGAAACCAGGGTTCGTTTTACAAAAGGGAGGATTCATATAGGCCTCAGGATACAAATATTAAACAAGTTATTTCTTACCTAACCAGAATACACTCAGTGGAAGCTAAGTACTCACAAAGCTCGAGGAAACGTGGAGACTTCGAAGGTTAAATCCAGATATAATTCACACCCTAGTGTAAATGGAGGAGTGAACCAAAAATGGGAAATTGTACACAAACAGTGTGTTTTGTAATCAAAGTCACGTATTGAGTAGTGTTGGGGAAAAGTGCAACACAATGTGACAAAAGTGTAAAGTGACAGTAAATGTGTACAAATGTGTACAAATAACAAAATGTGTACAGGGATGTGTGTACAAAATAAGACAAATGTGTACAGGAATGTGTGTACAAAAATGAGACTAAATGTGTCTCTTCACACTTCCTTGGAGCTTATAAAGGAGCTTACTCCACCTTTCTCAGCTAATTAACCACTAGGCTGTCTTAAAAATAATCTCTGTCCCTACAGAAACAATAGAGGCACCTGCTACCAATGAGGGCCTCGTACACTCCACACAGAACCAATTGTGTGCCATTAAGAATGTGACGAAAGTGCCATTTAGGCTTCTAATTGGCAAACATCCCTATTTTGCTCCTCCCACATTATGTCACACCCACAGTTCAAGGACAAGAGGAACTTTCTGTGTAATTTGTGAGAAAAACATCTGGTGTGTTATCAGTTGAGAAGGCAAAAGTGACCGCTGGGTAAACACAGCAGTTGACCAGGGTTACCTTTTACAGGTAGCAAAACTGATAAGTAAAATGATTTACTGTTCTTGAGGCTTGCTTCTCTCGCCTTTCATTATCATCCTATTTCTATTTCACCCATTCGCTACTGGGGTAACTACGCCAATGACAATATATATATATATATATATATATATATATATATATATATATATATATATATATATATATATATATACATATACTGTATATATATATATATATATATATATATATATATATATATATATATATATATATATATACAAAACTTTCGAATTACGAAGGATATAATCAGTTGGCTAGAAGAGTTTCGTGCTGGTGGAAGGCCGGGGACCACTGTCAGCTGACTTCGATGATGACTTGAAATAGCACAGGATAGAAGGTTGCTTCATTTTATTCTGAAAATCTTTCTGAACCTGTTTGTACGGAGCCAATAACGTGTCCACTGTATGCTTGAACTTCAGACTCCATTCCATAAAGGGATCTATGTCAGTGAAGAAGCCAGCAAGACTGTTGGCTGTGAGTACCCCTTTGCTAAGGTTAGCAAGAACCATTTTCGATAAATGTGCGATTTTATTATATTTCATTTTTTGTTTTAAGTAACAGAAAGACCTTATCAGTTCAATTCAAATTCCTCCAGTTAGTTTTCTGTATTTTTCTGACTTTTTCATGGTGGTAAATTAGCTTTTCCTTAACCCCTCGCATCCGGCAGATGTCGCGAAAGTTCCCCACAGCCAGGCATTCCCGAGAGAAATTGCCAAAATCGTCTATCTTTAAACCTTCATATCTCTGTTAATACTTAACCAATTGCAACAAATGAGGTTTCATATTACTCAACAATCCTTCGACTTCAAGTTGATGACATCAGATTGTCCGTGAAGTCAGATAGGGAGAGTGAGTGAGTGGGGATTGAGGGTAATTTTTGGTGTTTTTTTGCCGGTGTCCGTAGGCGTGGCGGAGGTTCGGTGACACAACAAAGGCTTACACTAGCCCACCACACTGATATCACTTCGATGACACTTCCAGGACACCAAAACACTGTTTCCGTGAATATTTCCATAATCGGTCGTACTGGGTGAATGAAGGCCGGTCACAGCAGCAACGACCTTGAACACTGCTCGTCTTCCTCATTATAGACAGACAGACACTCTCGCACTCTTTCTTGCTCTCTCTCTCTCTCTCTCTCTCTCTCTCTCTCTCTCACACACACACACACACACACACACACACACACACACACACACACACACACACACACACTGCTCGCTGGCTCAGTGGTAGCGTTCTCACTTGCCATCTGGTAGACGGGAGTTCGCACCTCGGTCAGGTTGCAAAAAGTTTCACTGACGAAGTGGGTGGTTACTGTCCCCCTTGAGCAAAGGGACGGGTGTGTGCGCGTGTGAAGGTCACAGCCTTGCCCTTAGATTGGACTAAATGGGCTCTCAGCTCCCTTCCATGAGGGTAAAAGCTGACGATCATGACCATCATTTGATCCTGACCAACCTGGTGAATTACACACACATAGAAATGTATGTTTGGCTAGGATTGTTGCTCGATTCTGGCATTGGTGATTGAGTAAAAGTCTGGGTATTGCAACTCCTAGAAATAATACTATTACTACTAGAAGTACAAGTACAATTACCACTACAACAACTACTACGGTAATACTACAACTACCACTACTACAGGTACTACTACCACTACCACAACTGCTACTATTACAACTACCACATCTACTACTATTACTACCACACTTACAACACATATTACCACTACTACTACCACTACAAGTACCACTGCAAAAAAAAAAATAAATAAATAAAATAAATGTGAACCAAGTACCGGTAGTCATTTATGTATTGCCCACAAACGGAGTTACTTACCACTGTGACTTTCTCTTTCCTTTGAGTTATAATTTTTCATCATAAATATGTATAAACAAATGTTTTCCAAATAAAATAAGGCTGCAAGTTTATAATGAAACATGTATACTTTCCACCTCCATTATTCACATAAATATACGCAGAGCAGTGAAATCACATTTTCTATTTCAACAAAAAACAACATACCAGTATGTACAAAACTAACTTGTTCATAATACCAAGACTCCTACCACTCGGTCTTTGCGTGAAAATCAAAGAAACAGTCAGTACACAGTGCAACCTCACATTCAGCACACCACCACTTCGTCATACGGCGTTGCTGTGGTAGGCGCAATGAATTGGCGCAAACATAGCCACCCCAGAAGGCTTCTTTGCCTGCAGATGTGAAAGGTAATATTTCCATGAAATGCCTGCTGAGGTAGTCCCTGCACTGCAGGCGTTCAGGCAGTTGCTGCACACTGTGCCTACATTTCATGGAAGTATTGACCTGTCCATACCTCCCCAGAAGGCCGTAAATTACATCCTTCTCGAACTGTTTGAGGGATGTGCTGGTCTGTTACATCCTTGTACAGAATGAAGGCATTCACTTCACAGATGTCCAGTACATGTAGGAATGCCTTCTTATACCACTTATAACACCTCCTCAGACAGACGATTGTGCCAATCTGCATATCTGATTTATTGACGAGTCGCGTGTTCACGTTATAGTCCAGAACTGCATCAGGCTTGAAGACTGGCTGCCTCGTTCTTCTGCCGACCTTGCCTGTGTCAATCAACTTACCTTCATGGACCGTGGAGAGGATATTCACCTTTCTCTTATCATGCCAGTGAATTGTCATGAGTTTACCTAATTGCAAGGTCCCGCACTCCCCCTTCACAGTGCCTTTGAGAAAGGATGGCCAATGGTTTCTCTTTGCATGGACAGCACTACACGATCCAGTTTGGTGTTCTTGCAGGTACTTTGCAGACTTGGTGCCGTGTAATAATTATCAATGTAAAGGATTTGGTTGCCACCAAAGTACCTGTTCTTTAGTTTCTTGACCACAGAGGCAGAGAAACCATGGGGATCGTCATTTGACAACACCACATCACTCACTGTATACACAATGAAATCAAGCACGTACTCAGTCTTGCAGTTACACAAGACAAAGAACTTTCTTCTGCAACGATGTCTCTTTGATGGAATGTACTGAATGAAGGCAAGACGTCCCCTAAGAAAACAAGCGACTCGTTGATAACAACCTTCTGAAATGGCCTGAAAAATGATCAAAATTTTTCCTTCATCATCTCCAGAATAAACCGAATTTTCCACAGCCTATCGTTCGGATGTGGGCCCATATTTGTGGAAAAATTTAAATACCTCAGGATGTCAAGATATCGATCACGTGGCATATACTTACCAAATACTGGTGTCGCAGCAATATCGTCCACGAGCCAATAACTGTGTATGTTATGTTTCCTAACATGGGTCATTAACATTGTCAATGCCAGCCAAACATACATTTCACTAACACTTGTTGCAGTCCATTCCTTCATTTTCGCACTCTCACATGAGAGGTTTCAGTCCAATTGCAGCAGAAATCCCTGAAACTCACTTCTTTCACAGTAAACTATATCACTACTGCTGTGAAAAAAACAAGGAAGAAGTCCACTGCAGAAGAAGCTCTGTTGCAGGGAAATTCTGGCTGCACACCTGTATTTCTGTCATCAAACACAGGTACTTCAGGCTGAAACCCTGTCCCTTCCTCCCACACAAAGGTTTGTAACCTACCTGTCTGTGGCTCCTGTCGTGTCTGCCGTGCAAGTGACCTGCCCCGTGCCCTGCCATGGCCCCTAGCATGGAAGCATGGTGGCGATTCCGCCAACTCACCACTAAATGAGGCAGGTGATGATGCTGGTGACGGTAATCGTGGTGGTGATGGTGTTGGTGAAAGGCATCGGTGGGCATGTATCTGCCGGCATGCACCTGCACTAACATAACCAGATGGGTCAGGTTGTTGTGCAGTGGCATATGGTGAGGCAGTCCGGCGTGGTGCACCATGTGGTGAGGCCAGCCAGCGTGGTGAGGCATATGGTGAGGCCTGAAGTGAGGCAGGTCAGCGTGGTGATGCATGGGATGAGGCAGGTCGGCGTGGTGAGGCACATAGTGAGGCAGGTCAGCATGGTAAGGCATGTGGTGAGGCTTGAAATGAAGCAGGTCGGCGTGGTGATGCATGTGGTGAGGCCTGCAGTGAGGCAGGTTGGCATGGTGAGGCATGTGGTGAGGCCTGGAGTGATGCAGGTCTGCATGGTGATGCACGTGGTGATGCACAAAGTGATGCAGGCCGTGTGGGTGAATGTGCTGTGATGGTGTATGAGTGGAAAATTCCACCCTATGCCGCTCTCATGCCCGGCGGCTCAGCCTGCGGCATTTTCTCCTCCTGCCAGCCTCCTTGCTTCCTTCACTCTTTACCTCCCCCACCACTTTCTCCACTGTGCGTATATCACCCTCTGCAGGATCATCAACTATATCTGATCCTTCATCATCAGAAAAGGCTGATGATCTTGCAGATGGATAATATCGCCACACAGTAGAGAATTCACGGTCACTTTCCTCCTCTGACGCGTATTTTTCCATACTCAGCATGGCTAAATCTGGTTCTTCAGAGGAGGAGTCACTTTCCCCACTCACAATTGGCGATACTGGTACATCTCACTCCCTCCCTATTGCACAATCACTTAGGCCTTTCCTCTGAGAGCCTTTGGACTTCATAGGAGTGGAACTTGGAAGGCGCGGGTGGGTGGCTGAGGGTCAGGACATGGGAATATCTATTTGCATAGGCACATCCATCACGGAGGTACGCAGGCAACTGTAGCGTGACTGGGATGCGTGTGGAGGTTACCAGCGGGTGCGGGTGGTGAAAATAATCAGCTGAGTATTCAAACAATGGCACGAATTTCTTGGTCATGTATACATGACCCCCAGATGACCCCAGTAGGACATGTATACATGTCACCTGGACAGGATGGGTTAAGCCGTAACTATGACTGTTTGTTACCAACGTAATGTAAGAAACATAGCATACTCAAAGGTGGAATTCGTTTCCTAATTTCCCTACTGGAGGTTAGGTTAGGTTCAATGATTAGGTACAGTTGAGCTAGGTTACTTTATGTTAAGTTAAACACATGTTAACATAGTCCTCATTTACACTCACGAATCGAGTTGTCACAGCAGAACAGCTGAAAACAAAGGAAAAACAAATTTAACAAGAAACGAACTATCAGGAAGAAGAAAAACTGATTTAGTTAGGTGTTTTTTCTGCTTAACCCCTACACCGTGGGCAAGTTTACCAATCTTTTGCGTGTCCCGCGGGGTTATTCAGGCTCCGACAGACTCTCAAAAAATATTTGCCAAAAATCAGTTATTAGTCCTAGAATATTAAAATTACATATAATTATGGCACATACCTTCAGCTTTCTCCTGGAATGTTTGTTGAGCCTTCGTCGGTTACCGTAGGACTTGTGGAGACCTCTGAAGTTGGGTAACGAAGTCTCCACTTTACACTTCCCAACAACCCGTAATATGATTACCACAGCCAGATATTAACACTATAAACACTACTCTATGATTTTCAAGTAGTTTGGGATCCATACTTCATAAAAAACCCACTGTGAAAGCAATAGAAATTACGAGCGCATCTGACCGTCGCACTTGCGCTAGTTCGCTCTTGGTACTCTGTCATTTATTATTCATAAAACCCCTCACACTTTATATTTCTATTACTATATCACACTTATATATATCTGGAGTCTTTCTCCATAAGTTTCCTTCAGTAGTAGTAGTTTATTGTCACTGAAGTCATTCAATTTTTCATTCAGTAAAATACGTAGAGAGCCACGGATTCACTTTCACACTTTCACTGTTATAACATAAAGTATTTGTACTCATATTCTTATATTACTAATTACTTACATTACTATTTACATTTTTTATTGTATTTTCAGTATTTACCTTTCTATTTTACTTACACTATGTTATTCACTGTCACTTTCAGTAAGATAAAACTATAATACACTGTTCAATCATATGTACTGAATGTCCATTGCTTTCACTTGCTATTTACACATTATTTACACATTATTTACACATTATTCTCCTTTCCCACTTGCACTGTTAGAACTGCTTCTGGCTGTTGTAATCAAAGAAACAGGTAACACAGAGGGGAACCTGGCACTCAGCGCACTGCCAAGAGGTGCGTTTGTGCTCAGGTGTGCGGCGGGTGGTATGTGAACACACATGACACCTGCGGATCGCAGCCTTCCTTTTCCCTGTGGCAGGCATTAGCTCCAGTCTGTGCCGATCCATATACGCCCTCTGCTCAAGTCGGTCGGGAAGTGTTACTGGATGGCGCCTTGGAGTTGCTGCTGTCACCCTACCATATGTTTCCAGCAGCTACTGGACACAAGTCCTGGTGAACAAACTCAGGGAGAAGGACTTGGGTGGCCTGACCTTCATCTTATACAGGATGAAGGCGTTCAGCATCGTCATATCTATGAGATGCAGAAAAACTTTCCTGTACCACCTAGTATTCTTCCTGAGGCAGTTGATATCACCAATCATCATGTCGGACTTGTCCACCAGCCGCATGTTGATACTGTAGTCCAACACAGCATTAGGTTTCATCACAGGTTCGCCTGTCCTACGGTCGACGTTCCCACTGTCTGTCATCTCCCCCTTATGTACGGTGGTGAGCATGTGCACGACCCTCTTGTTATGCCACCATATTGCCAGCATCTTCTCCGACTTGCGTAGGTGCACGTCTCCTCGCTGCGAGGTTCCTGCCTCTGTGAATTTAGTGAAGTGGGCACGATTACTTTTGACAGTGCCGCAGGAGCCAATGCCGTGCTCAGAAAGGTATTTGGCAAGTTTCGGTGCTGTATAGTAGTTGTCTGTATACAGCACATGATTCCCACCAAAATACTTTTCAAGGAGCACTTTCACTACACAGCCTGAGAAGCCAAGGGGGTGTGTTTTATCCAGATCGACAGTGCTGGCTGAATAAATGACGAAGTCAAGGATGTACCCCGTCTTACAGTCACACAGTACAAAGAACTTAATTCCAAAGCGATAGCATTTACTTGGAATGTACTGAACAAACCGAAGACGTCCTCTGAACAAAACCAAGGATTCGTCAATGACAACCTTCTGAAAGGGGTGGAAGAATGACATAAACTTATCCTTCATTCTGCTCAGAATCTCCCGGATCTTCCAGAGTGGATCGGTTTGGGAAGATACATCGTTGTCAGCAAAGTGCAGGTTTCCCATGATGTTCCGGAAGCAATCTCTGGCCATGTACTTATTGAAGGTGGGTGAGGGTAGTAAGGGGTCCATGGACCAGTATTCTTCCAACTCATGCTTCTTGGAGTGTGGCATGAGAAGCATGAGGGCAAAGAACACATACAGCTCCTGCACTCCCAGCATGGACCACTGTTGCATCTTGGCTGCACCTGTACCACTTGCAGCACGTTGTGATTCAAACCTGTTGGTCTCATCACATATGTGCTGCATGATTTCATCATCTAGGAAGGCCAAAAGGTAGTCCACACACTCAGCATTATCGTCAATAGTGAAGGCAGGCTGAACTCCTAAGGAGCTCTCATCAAACACTAAATGTTCAGGCACAAAATCGGACCCTTCCGTCCACGCGAAGGCGTCCAGGATTCCCTGTCGTGGCGGTGTAGGGTGGGTGATGGTGGTGGGTGGCTGTGAGGAAGATTTACCCCGTTCAAGGTCACTCGCACTGACCCTGGGTTGCCGTACAGCACTAGCAGCCCTTACTCTACCAACTCTACTTTTACCAGTCCGGAATTTACCTCTTCCTCTACGGCCTGCCTTCACTGTTGATGCTGGTGGTGACTCCGACGACGAAGACTCCGGAGATAACTCAGCAGACGAAGAGGAAGAAATGAGTGAAGTGGGGCTTGGGGAACGGGGAGGTGAATCAACTCGGGACTCATGGCGGGCTGGGTCACGCGGGGGCATTTTTCTGGGGCTAACACTCCGCCTTTTCACTCCCTTCCCAAATTCCTCCCCTTGCTGCATAAACGGCTCCTTTCCCTTGGAGCTAGGGATAACTTCCGACACTGAAGCACTCGTACTAGCACTTTCTGGCATGATTACCTCACCCGGCTCATCACACAATTCACCTGAATCGTCGAAATCACTATCCATCATCACCATGGACAATTCTGCTAGTTCATGTGCCACGCAGAGTCACTAAGTCCTTTCCTGCTTCCCTCACGACTTTTTATGGGGGTAGAGGTCACGGGGCCCTTTGCAATGGGAGCAGAAGCGGCAGAAATGGCGGGGCGCGAGTGCGACATGGTTTGACCACAGCAGAGGACAAGGAACTAAATGCCGTGGCTTATCTGAGAAGGCAAGGGTTGACAATGACACTGAGGCTGACTGCTGCTAATTTACATGCTAATTTTTTATTGGTAGAAAATCTCGGCAATACATAAAGAAATAGGTAGTTCCAGGTGAATGTAAATGTCACTTAGGCTTCTCCCTTCCTTTCTGATATATATTTTTATTACAGACATCGATTACAAGGCATAATTCAGAGGGGAAATTACCGTGGTAATGTAGCGAATGAATGCACGTGAGGTGTTGTCAGGTGATAATTAGCCAATTCCTGGTGTATAACACTATTACTTACCTTATTTTTTTTTGGTATATATTATTTTGTATAAGTATAGGGCATAGGGCTTATTTCAATGGATGAAATCTTTGGAAAAATCCAGGGGAAATTTGCTTAACGCAGCGCAGTGTGGGAGGTGAGAGGACAAGGTAATGGAGGGCAGGTAGGGAGGGGAGTCAGGAAGGGGGGAAAATCGCTAAAATGTCAACAATGGATGGGAGTACAGATGAGATTTGGAGTGCTGACTGGTGTTGGACATTGGCAGTACTGATTGATGATACAAGCCACCACTTGAGAGCCCAGGATAATTCAAAATAACACAGAATCACAAAAGTGACGCCCCGCGGTATGATCCATTGTGGCTGAGCGTCACGAAAGTGACGCCCTGCGGTTAAGGGGTTAAAGTGTATGTTTACCCCATTTTTATTACTCTCCTTAGTATTGTCCTGATCATCTTCGTCCTCACTAGACTAAATGTTTTGGGCCCATGATGACAAGTGAATAACTGAGAGATACTGTAACACCAGACCTATTCAGTCTGCTCCCAATAACAACAATCTGAACTGAAAGTCATGAAAGCTGCTACCATGGGAGAACGTTGCTGCCATCTGGTGGAAACCACTGGAAACCGAATGTACAGTACGTGAACCAAGGACCTGCGGCAGGTGATTTATACAAATATATTACCATGTATCAGTGAACTCCACCGTTGATGAACACCATGTTTGGAGGAGGGATTACTCTGCATATATATATATATATATATACTGTATATATATATATATATATATATATATATATATATATATATATGTACACTCCTGACTGGGAATCAAACCCTGGACCTCATAGATACAAGTCAGGCACTGATACAACTTGACCATGACGTGATAAAAGCTGTGACACCTGATTTTTTTTTTTATGAACCAGGTAAATCCATTATCGGAGGATATATTTCAATCACAGCACATTAGGATCATTTCACAGCCCCACTCAACTTGGGAAGTGACCGAGCAGTTTTAATCTATCCCAGACACAACATGAGCATCTTAGATGTTGGAGAGACACACATTACATGCCCGTGTACAAATGTATTTGTACTTTTCTGACTAGGATTCGAACCCTGGACCTCATAGACAAAAGTACAAATATCTTTGTACACACGTGTAATGTGTGTCTCTCCAACATTTAAGATGCTCATGTTGTGTCTGGGATAGATTAAAACTGCTCTATCACTTGCTGAGTTGTGTGGGGATGTGAAATGATCCTAATGTGTTGTGACTGAAATATATCCTCCCATAATGGATTTACCTGGTTTATCAAAAAAATCAGGTGTCACAGTTTTTATCACGTCGTGGTCGAGTCGTATCAGTGCCTGACTTCTATTTATGAGGTCCAGGGTTCAAATCCCAGTCAGGCACATACAAATACATTTGTACACACGTATGTAATTTGTCTCTCCAACACACACACACACACACACACATATATATATATATATATATATATATATATATATGCACAGACATGGTGAGAAGGCCTGAGTGCTGCTTTGACCTAGATGTGGTTTGACTTTTAGCGACCTATTTTCGGTCAGTGCAATAGCAACTAAATCTAGTAGCAGCCATACTACTAGCAGCAGTCAGACTTAAAACAGTCTTCCACCAGGAAAAGAGGCAGAGAGGGAATGGAGAAATATGGCAAGGCTGCCTCATGCCCCACTTCTTCTTAGACCATCTCTGAGTTTTGGGGGGTGAATTTTTAAAATTTAGATTAGGTTAGGTTAGTTTAGTTAATTAAAAAATTAGTTAAGTTAATAATAACACTATGTAACACGATTTTTGTTCCTGGGAAGCGGGTGTTATTTTCTGATAGCTTCAGTTTCAGAACCATGAAAAATGGCTATTACTCTCGTCAGACTTCGCTTTTGTGACTCGGAGAGTTATTTTTATGCCTACAAATGCGTGAAACATGGCTACCTAGGCAGAATGAGGTGAGTTCTTGGGTGAACTAAAATCTTGTCTTCATAAATGCTGGGACGTGTATTTTACATGTGTCTGCATGTGCCAATGTCAGCATTCCACGTCATTTTGCTGAGCTCGGTGACTGGCTGAGGCACATTATTCGAACACGAACCGTTTCCGGATGTGCCGTACCTTTCTGGGTGTGGGCCTGTCAGTTGAAATGAAGACAGTCTGAGGGAAGCTTAGTCAAAAGCCTTGTGAATTTAACTTTTATATCAAATTTTTATCGAAGTATGGATGAATTGTGGGTTTTACAGTAACAGTGCTAATTTTGTTGTACTTATAAATTCTATACCATTTTTTTTTTTAATCATTGCCAACATGAATGTATCTATTTTTTTCAGAGATGGCATCTAGAGGTTGTAAGCATTCTGTTGATGCATTTTGCTATATTTGTGGTCAGTTTATCAAAACATGAAAGAAGAAAATTAAATATTCTGTTGAAGCATCTGTGAAGATGTGTGAAGCTTACAAGGCATATATCGGAATGCCTGTCAGTGATCAAGATAAGCTGTGGGCATCTCATTTTATTTGTCAGCACTGAAAAAAGAAAAAAAAAAAACTCTGGAAGGTGAGTTGGATCCATAAAAAGTCTGTATTACACTTAGATGATCTAACCTCAGAAATATAAAATGGATAGTTTTGTAATTCTTAATGGTGAAACCAGTGTGTTTTAATACTTTTTTTTTTTTTTTACAGGGTAGTGCAGAGGAGAAAATAGGGCCATGAAGTTCGCCATTCGAAGAATATGGCGTGACCCCACTAACCACACAAGTGACTGCTATTTCTGCTTGGTGGATCCTTCTAAACGTCGGGCTGGCAAGAATGTCCCTGTGGTCACTCATCCAGACATTTCCTCATCTATAGCCCCAGTGCCTCACTGCCCCGAGTTCCCTGTACCAACTCCTCCGGCCAGAGAACAACCATCTTCGGACAGCAGCGAACCATACAATGTGGAAGACACCGCAGATTCAGACGGCCGGTTCACAGAAGCAGCTGAGGGAAACCGTCCTTATTTCCCTAACCAAAAAGATCTGAATGACTTGATTAGAGATCTTGGTCTCTCAAAATCCAGCACCGAGCTCCTGACATCTAGGCTCAAACAATGGAACATGTTTAGGTAAGGACGTGCAGAATTTTAGTCAGGTGAAGCGTCACCAATATTTTCCCAGCTTCTTCACCCATCAGAATGGACTGTGTTTCTCTTATGATGTAACTGGTCTGTTTGAAGCGATCGGAATTGCATGTAACCCTAGCGAGTTCATCGACAGCTCATTGAGGAGCCTAAATGCTCCTCCACAACGAGAACAAATACCTACCTCTTCCCCTGACTCACTCTGCATCTGAAGGAGAATTATGATAGCGTCAAGACGTTGCTGAAGGCCTTAAAGTACGAGTACAATTGGGAGGTCATTGGAGACTTCAAAATGGTGGCATTTCTAATGGGTCTCCAAGGCGGCTGGACCAAGTTTCCCTGCTATATCTGTCTTTGGGACAGCAGAGATTTCGAAGCACATTACCATTGAGTTCAGTGGCCAAAGAGGACCGACTTCTCCATAGGGAGCAACAACGTGAAATGGGAGCCATTTGTGGAGCACAGAAAAGTACTGATGCCGCCCTTACACATCAAACTGGGCCTCATGAAACAATTTATCACGGCTCTGGACAAGCAGTCGGCTGCATTTCAGTACCTACAAGACTTCTTACCCCTGCTATTGGAGGCGAAAATCAAAGCCGGTATTTTCGTCGGTCCTCAGGTTAAGAAGATCCTGGAGTGCAAGGATGTTCCCAACAAGCTTTCAAAAGTGCAAAAAGTGGCTTGGGACAGCCTGAAAGCAGTGGTTCGCTGTTTTCTTGGAAATCAGAAGGATGAGAACCACATGGAGCTGATTGACAACCTCATAAAGAACTACAGCGCCATGGGCTGTAGAATGTCACGCAAGATTCATATGCTTCATTCCTGTGTTGATGAATTCAAGGACAACATGGGTGCATACTCGGAAGAGCAAGGAGAACGCTTCCATCAAGATATAATGGACTTTGAGCAGAGATACCAAGGACGGTATGATGAAAGCATGATGGGGGACTACATTTGGGGGCTGGTCCGTGAATGTGATCTACTATTCAATCGCAAAATGCGAAATAACGTTCGAGTCTAGAAATTTATTATTTCATTCATTATGTATTCAGTATTATTACATGTCACTTTTCACATTTATATGTTTTGCTCTGGCTCCTCACAAAGGAAAAGACAAACCAACTCATTCTTTCTATAGAAAATAAGTAAATATAAAAAAAAAAAATATTCTCCTGCTTACAAAAGCGAAGTTTTAGGGTGATTTATGTTCTCTATAGTTTTGGGCAAAATAAATAAGGAAATAGTGCTTATTATACAGGAACAGCATTTTTCATTTTTGTTACATAGTGCAATATATAATACTGAAATATAAACACAAAACATCCAAAATCTAAGTTATGCTGCCATAAACATTCGATGAACTTAAACATTTGTGGTGGATCTACATAGTGGTGCTGTTCTAAAGGCAGCTGTAACGAGTGGATGACAGGAGAGGAACATGGTTTGAGGGGGGCACACTTCCGTTATCCACCGTAGCTGTATTTATCTACGCATGGAGCAAGGAGATGAATGTTTTACTTAAATATCATTTGTTGTTATTACTAATTAACCTAATTACTCTTATTAACTAACCTAACTTAACCCAACCTTTTTTAAAAAAAAATTTCTCCCTAAAAATAAGTTAAAATTTGGAATCACCTTAGAAAACTATATTAGGGACGAAATTTACATAAAAACTGAATAAAGTGTACCAAACAAAAGATCCATACACACACACACACACACACACACACACACACACACACACACACACACACACTCCCCCAGTATCCCTGCTTGTCGTAAAAGGTGACTAAAAGGGTTGGTGGAGGGTTAGTGCCCCTCCCCGGAAAAAACTAAAAAAACAAACAATAAGCCTCGGACAAGGACTGACCAAACGATGACGACCAAGGACCGGACAAAGGACATGGTTATCGGAACGTGGAATGTAAGGGGAGCGAATGATGAGGTGAAAGAGAGAGATTGTTCAGGTGCTTGAGGGTGCGAAAGTGGATGTATGTGGAATAACTGAAACAAAATGGAGAGGAGAAAGTGTGAGAGAATGGGAGTATGGATGGGGTATATGTGCAGGAGTAGGTGAGAATGAGAGGGCAAAGGAAGGAGTATGTATAGTTGTGAGTAAAAGATGGAAGAAGAGCATAAGACAGTATGGATCAGTTGGCTCAAGGATTGTGTGGGTAAAGTTGAAAGTTGGAATAGAAATGTGGGCGATTGTGTGTATGTATGCGCCAACGCAAGATCGTGCTAGAAGAGTGAGAGAAGAGTTCTGGACAAATGTAGCAGTGTGCATGGAAAAGTTTGGAAGGAATGAGAGTGTTTTTGATTGGTGATATGAATGGTAAAGCTGGGAATGTGAAGGTGGATGGAACAGTTGGTGAGTGGGGTGTGCCTGAGGAGATAGATGAGAATGGCAGTGCATTAGTGGACATTTGTGCTGGGAGTGGGTTGGTGATAGCCAATGCCCTCTTCAGGCATAAAATGATCCACAGGTATACATGGCGAGTGATGGGAAGGGTGGGTGGTGAACTGAATGAAAGGAAGGCAGTGATTGATTATGTGTGTGTGGATGAAAGGATGTGAAGATGTGTAATGGATGCAAGAGCTTATAGAGGTTGGGGGAGTGGACTTTCTGACCACTACTTGGTGGTGGCCAGAATTAGGATTCAAGTAAGATGGAGGAATAGAAGAAGGGAAAGACGAGAGGAAGGAGTAGTTGCAAGGAGAGTGGAAAGGTTACAAGAGGATGAGAAAAAGGCAGCGTATAAGAGAGAAGTGGAGGAACGATTGGGCAAATATGAATTGGAGCAAATGGGAGACGTGGAAGGTGTGTGTAGGATATTTACAGAAGAAATATGTGCAGCATGTGATGTGGTATGTGGAAGGAAGAGAAGATGGAGGGGGGTGCAAGGAACAGCGTGGTGGACTGAAGAGGTGAGACAAGCTGTGGCACAAAAGAAGAAAGCATTCAATGAATGGATGAGAAATAGGGGCGTGGAAGAAGTTGAGAGGCAGAAGAGAGAGTTATATGTAGAAAGAAAGAGAGAGGTGAAAAGATTAGTAAGAGAGAGTAAGAAGAGAGTGGATGAGGAATTTGGAAGGAATTTGAGTGTAAAGTGGAGGGACTGTAAGACAATGTTCTGGAATGAGGTGAAAAGAGTAAGACAGGGTGGAAATGAAGTTAGCAGGGGAGTGAAAGATAAAAATGGTAAATCACTAGTGGAGAAGGGAGAAAAAGTGAGCAGATGGAGAGAACACTTTAAGGAATTGTTGAACATAGAGGATGGAAGTAATGAGAGTATAAGTGGCTGGGGAATGGCTGGGAGAAGGAGAGAGGTGAGAAGACAGGAAGAAATCAGTAGGATAGAAGTTGTGGAAGCAATGAAGAAAGTCAAATCGGGGAAAGCCCCAGGAATTGACGGAGTGTGTGGTCAAATGCTGAAGCATGGGGGAGAGATAGTAGTAAAATGGATGTGGAAG
>NC_137039.1:15177315-15182315 GCF_032717465.1 Coenobita brevimanus | reverse complement strand
CCAGGAATGTGCTTGCTAGACTTAATGAACAAGGTAGAGATGCAGTACAGTAAAGCAGGTATGGTCGACACACATGCACATTCTAGTAGAATGAGGGTACCTGAGACAGTATCAGCTGTGAAAACATCTACACCGACCCCAAACAGAGAACAAAATCGATCGTGACCCGAAAGCAGGCAGACCAAACAACCAAACATGACAAGGCCTCGATCACTGACGCCAGGCTACAGGCAGTTTCATAAGTTTTCGCGCAGCCCGAGCAGGTCTCGTGCCATAAACAACACTACTTATGGGAAATCACATCGTAGGTCACAGTCAAGGGATTGGTCCATGCTATGTCATTATTGTGCAAAACCAGGACATACAAGGTATGAATGCTTTATCAAAGCAAAAGAAGACAACCAAAAGACACAAGGATTTGGTCCTTACTGTAGGCATCATAGATACCAAGGGCACTGGACCAGTGATTGCAAAACAGTAGAAAAAATTGTGTCTATGTTCAAATCGGGGGAAGACCAAGTCATGACAAAAAACGAACAAACGTAAAGAAAAACAAGTCTAAAATTCACATAGGAGGCATGTTGGGAAATGAGTGTATCTTGATACCAGCTGTATGTGAGGATCAAAACGTTTCCTTATTTTTAGATACAGGCTCTCCAGTGAACTTAATAACACATGAAGAAATAAATAGAATTCTTAAAAATAAAAAGAAAGTAACTTTTCTGGATGAAGCTGATTTAGATTTATACACGGTAGATGGACAACAAATTACAGTGAAAGGTATGATAAGATTAAATATCAGTTTCACAGAGACTACAAGACCATTCTCTCCATTTTTCTATATCGTTGAAAACTTAGCAATTAAAGCTCATATGTTACTGGGCTTAAGATCCATGAGAGCTGAGAACATAACCATACTCCCACAAATGAATGGAATAGACTTTGACAATGAATTCATAGAGGAAATACCTTCAGAGCCCTCACCGATTGGTGAAAGAGAGCCAAAAAGAATTGGTAATATTAAAGGCTTAAACAAACATACACAAACAGATGAGTGTATAGATCCACTCCCACCATCAACCCCATCCTCCAGAATTAGTGACCCAGATAACAGTACTGATTTATCAATTTTTCCAGCCCATCTCACTAATGATTTAGTTATACCACCTAATTCCTACATGAAACTTACCATAAAGAGCAAATTACGGAATAGTACTGTTCTTGTCTTAGAAGAATTATGTAAAGTAAAGGGATTGTCAGTAGAAAACGCATTATGTCATACGAACGACGAAGGGCAAACTCAGATATTCATAATTAATCACATGAATGGGAAGTTCAGTTGAAAAAGGGGACTTGCATAGTTAATAATGAAAAATGTCCTGCCCCTGTGAAGGAAATAGTTATAGCTGGAGTGACAAGTGAGATAAAATCTACGGACAGAGAAAGAATAAAAGAGAATTTAATTCACTCAGGTGAATTTGATGAAGAAAATGATTTGTTAACCCTGCTGGAAACACACAGGGACACCGTAGCATTGCCCGGAGAACAATTAGGGTGTACTAACTTGATTAATCACATGATTAATGTACACCCAGAAACACCACCAATTTTCGTACCAGCTTACTGCATACCACACTCCTAACGTACACTTGCAAATCAGTATGTCGATGAAATGTTAAAACTTGGAATTATTGAGCCTTCAGTCTCCCCGTGGAATGCCCCATTATTCTTCGTGCCCAAACGAAATGGAGAAATGCGTGCGGTAGTAGATTACCGTAAACTAAATAATCACACAATCCCAGACAGATTTCCCATGCCATTGCTAAGCGACGTTCTACGGAATATTGGTCCTGAGAATAATATATTCTCAACCATCGATCTCCTAAACGGCTATTATCAGATTCCGGTATCGAAGGAGTCACGTAAATACACTGCCTTTTCAACAAACAGAGGCCATTATCAATATACAAGAATGCCAATGGGACTGAGGACAGCCCCAGGCACATTCCAGCGTCTTATGAATTACGTATTGTCCGGAATTTTAGGACAAGGAATATTTGTTTATCTTGACGATATTATAATCGCAACGAAGAATATTAAGGATCATCTCAGGAAATTAGACTTACTCTTACAAAAGCTTAGTGATGCTGGTTTAAAAATTAAACTTTCCAAATGCAAATTTTGCTTTAAGGAAATAAATTTCTTAGGCCACAAAAAAGTTCTGATGGTATTCACACCACTGATGACAAAATACAGGCAGTGAGAGATTTTCCTGAACCCACTACGACTGACGAAGTTAGACAATTTTTAGGTCTGGCTGGATACTATAGGTCATTCGTACCACAGTTCTCTCATATAGCCTTTCCTCTATTCCAACTACTCTAAAAAGATGCTGTATTCCAGTGGGAAGAAGAACAAAAAAGGGCATTTAACAATCTACAAATTAAACTAACAAATGCACCTTGTTTAGCATATCCAGATTACACAAAATCATTTCTTATTTGTACAGACGCATCAGTTAAAGGATTAGGGGCTGTACTGATGCAGGAAGATAAAAGAGGAAAAAATCAACCAATTGCATTTGCCAGCAGACAAACAAGAGGTGCAGAGAAAAATTATTGCCCGACAGACTTAGAGGCACTTGGAGTGGTTTTTGCATTACAGAAGTTTCGAGATTTGGTATATGGTTACGAAATCCACTTATTCACCGACCATAAACCACTGGTGGGTATGTTTAAAGAAATCTCCTTTCTGGGAGGAGAGCAAGATTCAAATGTACAGTTGAAAACTACAATGTACAAATTCATTATATACAAGGTAAAATGAACATAGTAGCTGACGCATTATCTAGGAACCCGAACACAATTCAGATCGCGGCGTTAGATCTCACAGGAAATATCCCAAACCACGATGATATAGCAAAGGCACAAAGACTTGACCCAATATAGTCTAAAGTTATATACAAGTTAGAAAGTGGAGATGACATACAATTACCCAAACTGCATGTCTACCCAAACTGCATGT
Source organism: Coenobita brevimanus (assembly GCF_032717465.1). Taxonomy (NCBI): domain Eukaryota; kingdom Metazoa; phylum Arthropoda; class Malacostraca; order Decapoda; family Coenobitidae; genus Coenobita; species Coenobita brevimanus. The sequence continues at coordinate 15,179,291 of NC_137039.1, read as the reverse complement.
CCCACTCAAACAATTCACAATGGTCAATAATACATTATACAAGATTAACTCTAAACAACCAAAACGCCAAAGAAATACTAACCAGTTGGTAGTACCTAATGACATGATACCCCAAGTATTACGAACGATACACGACAGCCCACATGCAGGACATCCTGGAAAGGATAAGACATTCAACCAAGCCCAGCTGTTATATTACAGGCCTTCATTACGAAAAGATGTAAACAATCATATAGACAGATGCGAATCATGTGCGAAACACAAAGGATAGCCAATCACACCTGCACCGATGGGTAATTACCGTGTACCACATCAACCATGGGACGTTGTCGCTGTTGATTTACTCAAGATGCCATTATCATACAATAATAACCTATACTTATTCGTAGCAACGGATCATTTTTCCCGTTATGTCATTTTAGCTCCAATTAAAGATAAGACAGCAGAGACAGTAGCAAAGGCAATAACAGATAATGTAATATGTCGCTTTACTACCCCAAAGGTACTAATAAGTGATAATGGAGGAGAATTTAATTCTGAGATCTTACAAGAAATATGTAAACAATACAACATCAAAAAGGTTAACGTTTTAGCCTATCACCCAGCATCGAATGGGTTGGTAGAGAGACAAAATAAAAAAGTATTAGATGTGCTACGACACATTCTCAGTGAAAATTATGCAAGCTGGGATGATTGGATTCCCAGAGTAGAAGCCTCAATGAATGGATCTATAAATAAATCCATAGGTGACACACCACATTTCATTATATATGGAACAGATAAAAAATTACCATATGAGCTCCTAGAAGGTGACAGTATGCCCATATACAATTACGATGATTACTCTAAACTCCGTTTACGTGAATTCCAGGACATTCACAAAAGAGTCAAAAAACAATTAACGATGTCCAAGGAAGAAATGACGGAGGCATTTAACAAGAAGGCAAGAGATTCACCTATCAGCTTAGGAGACATTGTTTACGGTATCATTCATACGAGAGACAATAAATTTTCCCCAATATTTGAGGGCCCATACAGAGTAATTAACATAAAAGCAAACAAAGTTTTAATTAAGTCACTTTCAAGTGGCGAGGAGAAACAAGTTCATATTGACCATTTAAAAGGAGTTTCAAGGGAATTATCCAATAATTATTCAGCCTCGGATACAACCGAACAGGTGAACGTACCTCAGGAAACCAAGCAAGAAAACAACAATGATTACAAAAAGAAATTAAGGTCATATACCAAACAATCGAACATAGGTGCAACTGTTCCAAACAAACCTACAGTACATCATTTACGAGAATTAAATATCGATTTAAACTCCTTCTATAAATAAAATAACAATCAACCGTAAGGCACATCATCACTATCATCGATCACAGCATGACCATATTAGGAAATTAATAGATTTTTTTTTTTTTTTCGGTAGGTTACGATGAAGGAACTTATGCTATGGATTCTCCTCTACATAGCAAGAGGATATGCGCACTTACACCCCCAACACATAGTACGACAAGGATGCCTCATAGCTCCAACGGCCACGACTACAATCGTTAAGGACGTCATGAGTACTGAATTAAGTCTAGATTACTTGTATGAATTACCTACTTATCTAGACAGACTTGCGACGCCGATGCGAACTCTGGACTTCATGATAGGAAATTATGTTTCACAAGCACATAACACAAAGGAAGTGAATGAAATGGTAAAGTTAGCGAAATGGAAACTAGAACAGGCAAAGTCAACTATGCTCATCATGATCCAAGATCTCCCATCTTATGGAACGGAGGTACTGAGCGACAGGAACAACATCACACGTCCTCGCCAAAGGGCGGTTTGTTCGACCTGGGTGGCGCAGTTCTTGGGAACATCTTTGGATTGGCTACAGAGGATGACCTTAAAGAAATAAACAACAAATTTAATAAGATAGCTCTGGTACTAACATACCAAGATAAATTCATCACAGGACAGAA